>NC_056735.1:1121049387-1121340339 GCF_019279795.1 Protopterus annectens
TATTACCCCCCCCCCCCCTGGGATCTGTGACCACATTCTCCAAAATAGCAAATTTAAAATTGTGTTTTGCTCCAAACTTTTCTATATGTCTATATAAGGCATTTTTTGGGTCCTTCGTCCTAATGCTGTACAGGTGAGCGTAAATACGCTTCTTAAAATTCATCTCAGTTTTTCTTATATAGTACCCTGTTCAGGCTTCACATTTAGCCATATATATTACCATTTTCGAGTTGCAGTTTCCCTGTTTGAAACTTAACCTTGTCTTATTGATGTTGTCCAGGACCAGTCCAACATCTTTATTAATGGCAAAACACTGGTTACAAACGCCACATTTTGAGGTGTGCGTAATAATAATGTCTGATCCTGTATCTCTCAAACCCCTTTCTAACAGGGATTTCAAATTACTCCCCATTTTATGGACAAATGTAGGTCTAGGACCCAATATGTCTATCTTTTCCTGGTCTGTCAGCAAAACATTCCAGTTTCTAATTAGTATATCTTTTATTTGGTTAGTGTGTGGGCCGTATTCCAGGACACAAGCCCTATTGTAAATTTTAGTAACTTTTCCACTGTCTTTTGAAACCCTATTCCTATATTCATCTGTACTCCTAGCTCCTAATAATGGGGTGTACTTCTTATCCCATTCACTTATTATATATTATTTGACCTCTCTCATCATTTTCCCGTCAACTCCTCTGTCCTTAAATAATTCTAAAATATATCCTATTTCATCCTTCATTTCTCCAAAATCAGACATCATCCTCACTGCCCTAATGCACTGTCTCTTGAAAATATTGTACATTACTTTTCTGGGATGGTTGCTGCTGTATTCCAAATATGAATTTGAAAAGGTGTTTTTTCTGTGTATTCTAGACTTGAAACCCGTCACGTCATTTGATACAAATGTGTCCAAATATGCCACTCCTATTCCACTGCTAGTGGATGTAAATTTTAAATATTCACTACTCCTGTTAATAAATTCCATGAAGTTGTTAAAGGATTCTTGATCACTTTCCCATAGAATGTAAATGTCGTCTAAAATCGTGAGTAGTATTTGATATTTCTATAATATTTACTCTTAAACACCACATTTTCTTCCCAGTCAAGCATTACCAAGTTAGCAAAGATGGGAGCACAAGCCGCCCCCATAGCTACTCCCTTGGTTTGTCTAAATAGTTCGCCCTCATAGTATATGTAATTGTAATCCAGAACTATAGACATTAGTTCTAGGACCAAACATACTCTGTCCCATTCAAGATGACTGTGTTTTCTAATGCTATTAGTGAAGGCTTCCATTCCTTCATCTTTGGGAATACATGAAAATAAGTCTATCTCGTCGATAGATACAAATAGCCTTGTTTCCAAATGTCAACTGGGTAATTCATTAAGAATTCCCAGGAATCCTTAAACATATGCGTGATTTTCCCATATAAATGTTTAAGTATAGTATCCACTGCCACACCTAAAGGAAAGGTCTTAGATTTACTACCGGTGATTATAGGCCTGAAAGGTGGATTTTTTTATGTCTTTGTGTATTTTTGGTATTCCCACAAGAGTTGCCAATATAGGATGTTCAACTCTCAAGAAATTATAAATGTCTTCAGATATACGTCTGCCCAAAAGAAATTATTCAATATGTAAATCTATCCGTCTATATGCAATGTTAATTTTGTTTAGGGATACTGTTTCATAGTTCCCTGTTCCATGCAAAATGTCATGCATTTTGGAACTGTATACTAAACTGTCATATATCACAATTCCCCCTCCTTTATCGGGTTTCATAACCCGTACACTGTTGTTAGTTCTTAACCTTTTCAAAACAGTTTCTTCTTCTAAAGATAAATTGTGTTTTAATTTTTTCCTAATAGTCTGATTTTGAAACTGATAAATCTCATACATCTGAACACTAGGGTTAATGACTGGAATAAAGCTGCTTTTTTTCTTCAGGATGTCATTACTTGTTATTTTTTGATTTCCATTGTCTTTGAATAACAAAGCTAAATTTAATGTCCTGATAAATAGTTTAAATTCACTCAAACAGTCCACCAACCTGAAACGAGTAGTGGGAATGTATTTCATTCCCTTAGACAAAAGGCTGAAATGTGCTTTCTAGGGGTATATGAGCGTAGTTGTATATTTTGAAGTGTTTATAACTAAAAATAACTCCGTCATTAACAACATTAAGGTCATCTACAAGACACTCAGTACATTCAATCGAAGTCTCTACTACCTTCTCTCTTCCCCTTCTTCCTGATGTTGAAAGTTCTTCTTTCTCCTCTTTCCTCCCCTTTTCCAGCCTATGTGTCTGCCATACTTCCTTCCCTGATAAAAATTTGGAATGTCTCCATGGTTAAACTTCCCAGCGTAATCATCCTTTGTTTGGTGTTTATTCTGAAAACTTTTAGTGTTATTTTTGTAGTATTTGTCCATGTCTGAACTCTTCCGACTGGTACCCCCCTCCCCATTGGTACACCAAACCCCTATTGTACTATTTGGTGTCTCTGGTATTTTTTTTACATTTCCTTTCATATGCCTTTTTAGTTTTTGTTACTGCTAACTCAAATTGTTTCTCATACAATTTTTCCCAGTTTTCATACATTAAATCATTAAGAATAATGTCATTCAACTGCTGAACTTCGTTCATAAATCTACATAATTTCTCGTCATTATATTTCACCAATATTTTCATATATTGTGTACCAAATGAGTCAAACATCTTATTAAATTCACTCTTTACTTCACTAGTTAATTCAATACCCATGGGCATCTTAAAAAAACGTAATCCCATAGGTACTACATTAGTGTTAATACATTGGGACAAGTATACATTGTCTAACTTAATAGAATTTATTACATTCAACTTTTTCCCCAACAAGTGAATCAAATCTTTTACAGTTCCCTTCAGTTTGTTTGGATTAAACTGCTCATTGACCTTAGCATCAAACACATTATCAAAGGCACAGTGGGTATCAAAAAATTTTTTTAAAAATAATTCCTTTTTCCTTTCTTGTGAGTTAACACTCTTCACCTTTTCATTATGAATGTTAGAATAAACAGTACCTTTTTCACTAGTGCCGTTGGCATTGATGTTAAAATAAGTCCGTATCTGTTGACTTTTCTTAGGCTTTGTGCCTGTCCATTTGGCCTCCTCAGTAAGATTACCAAATGAAACATCAAAGGTGAAATCTGTAGGGGCAAGCCTACTGTTACTAGGCTCCGCCCGTGTAGGTAAAACAGGTAAATCAATACCTTCGAAGCTATAGTGCCCCTGTTCCTGTCCATTTGCTATATCCAGGGATGAGGTGACCATAGTCAGTCCTTCCCTAGAATTTGACCCCTTTCAGTAGGGTCTGGTCTGTTCATACAACCATGTCCGAATGTTTTGAAATTAGGAAAACAGCTGCTCTTTAAGTTGTTGTTTCCAACTTCTTCGTTGGCCATATCACTATCAGGCATATCTCCCGTATTGGCCCCAAATGACGAAAGCAGGGTAAGGAGCCTACTCACATCGCCCCTGAGTAAGGATACTTCCGAGTGACGTCTATGTTCCTCCCTCTTAATGGGCGAGGGAACTCCTGAAGTATTGTGTGTAGACTCCATCAAACCGACAACTTAATCCACAGAAAGATGTTCAGTCCAAAAAGAAAAATGCTGCAACAGCGATAAAGAACATCAAAAATATCACTCTCCCCCAACACAACAACACTCCATGGACTGCCTCCGCTTAAAGATGTAAAAATACAAATTCCACTGCCCGTGGCTCAGAGTAAAAATACGTTTATTATGACACAAAAACATTAAGCGCTTTCACTCACAACAAAGTGAGCTTCATCAGAACGTTTGAGCAGCTGTTACAAAACGTTTAAATGTCGCCATTGGCGCCAAAAATGAAATACGTTCATAAAGAAAAACTGGCCTATTCTTATGACAGATCCTGAATTGAATAAAACATAAGGACCCACACCTAAATTTGTCTGCAGAAATAATAAAACACTCAAGCAACTTTTATGCTGCAGACAACAGTCACCTGCTATGATAATGTATTCTGAACATAAGGGCACATATCCATGTCGGTTCTGTAGCGTTTGTAAGTTTATATGAAGTGCGACTCCATTCATCACCCTAGGATGACTAAGACTATTGAATTTAATTTCTATGCAGATTGCAGCACAAAGAATACAGTTTATCTAGCTAAAGCACACTTCTCAGTATGGAGAAAATCGATATATCTGCAGTAACAAAAACCTGGGTTAAGGCTCCAGAGAGCACCCCAGCACTACCAGGCTACAACTCATACCATACATTTCGGCCACAGAACCCAAACCGAAATACAAAAGGTGGGGGCATATCCATATTCATCAAGGATACCCACACCTCCAGGTTAGTGGCACAGCATGATGCTTCAGAGATCATCCACGTGCAACTAACAATGGGCAAAACTGCAATTCAAATTGTAGCTTGCTACAGATCACCCACCATGTCCCAGGACCCCCACTCTGCATTTCTGGAAACACTGGGAAACATAAAGGTCCTAACAAACACCCTAATATTGGGTGATTTCAATTACCCAAACATTAACTGGGAGAACTACTCAAGTACTTACTCCCTTGCCCAACTTTTTCCTAGAATTTATAAACTGAAATGCCCTGGTTCAACTGGTCAACACTCCCACCAGAGGTGACAACATATTGGACCTGGTCATCACCAACATGGGCGACCAGTGTTCCAGACCAGAGGTCAACCCCTCGCTGGTTAGATCTGACCATAAACAAATCACTTTGGATATCCATATTCTGCCCCCACCCCCGGACAAGAAAACCACCGTGAAAAACTTTTCAAAAGCAAACTTCACGCTACTTAAGAATGGAATAGCTGGTCAAGAGGAGAAGGTCAACACTTGCACCACATCACATGGAACACACAGCCCTCCAGAACACACACCAGCACTGCCTTCACATAAAAATACAAACCACACACCCACCTTCGCGGAGGCTCTCAATAAAAATCTACCCAAACAGCAGAGACCTCCAAGGCAGAAACGCAGTCGACCACCACAACACAACACTAATCATGAGACAGATAACTCTCTTAAACAGTGTGCCACTCAACCAAAGCCCCTAAGGCATGCCCAATACACTAGTCATAGGTGACTTGATAGTGAGGCACACTGATGTCCCACTCACTAGGATGAATAAGGAGAAAGTAGCAGTCAGCTGTCTGTCAGGCACCAGGATCCGTCACATAACTCACGCACTCAGGTCCCTCAACAACAGGTATAAATATGACTCTGTCATTGTACATGTGGATGTGAATGACCTGAGACATACCTTCCTGGAATACATGAAAAGGGACATGGAAGCGCTCTCGGATAATGTAGCCCAGGCGGGTATGACCCTAGCGCTGAGCAGCATCCTACCATCACCCAGAATGATACCACAGTACAAACAGAAAATGATTGATTTCAACAACTGGCTAAGTTTCTGGGGTCATTCTAAGAGGATCCAGTATCTGTCTGCCTGAGATGACATGATTGACAGACCTCGATGCTTTTCCAGAGACGGCCTGCATCTGTCAACCCTGGGCTTCCGGATACTGGCCAAGGCTCTTGCCACCTCTATAGTGCCTTTTTTAGGTGGTATTCCAAAGGCCAAATTACCACCATAACAGCTACAAACAAATGCAATCTGTGGGTCATGCTACTCAATGCTAGAAGTCTAAATCTCAAAATGCACTTGCTCGAAGCACTCCTTAAAATGGAGAACATCGACATTTGTGCTGTAGCAGAGACCTGGTTCAAGGCAGCAGAAAGCAACCCAAAACACTAGGCTATAACTCATTCCACACCTTTTGGCCTCAGAACTTGGACCAAAGTTCCAAAGGCGGTGGTGTTTCCATATTCACAAAGGATGTACACACCTCCAGACTAGTAGCCCAACATAATACAACTGAGATACTTCAGGTGCAGTTTACTAAGACAGTTTAGTTTGCTAAGACAGCGATTCAGGTCGTAGCCTGCTATAGGTCCCCAACCATGTCCCAAGACTCACACACCATGTTCCTAAGCACCCTGGAGAATATTAGGGTCCAACCTAATATTCTCATTCTGGACGATTTCAACTACCCCTCCATTAACTGGGAAAACCACCCATGTACCAATACACTTGCCCTTTTCCTGGAATTCATTGATTCCAATGCCCTGGACAAGCTCGTTCTTACCCCCACTAGAGGTAGCAACATCCTTGACCTGGTCATTACTGACATGAGCGACCATTGCTCTACACCAATCGTCAACTCCTCCCTGGTTAGATCTGACCACAAACTGATCTCCTTGGAAATCCAGATTCCACCCACCCCACCCATGAAAAACATCTCCAAAGCTAACTTTGGGCTCCTAAAAACAGAGGTGGCTAACTTCATGGCACTCATGCAAATGAATAGTTGCATGACCACTGAATCATACATCAATGCACTGTACGAACACGTACACAAATGCATGATCTCACCATACCCAATAGAACCAAGACGCTCTCCTCCAAAAAAAGGAAGCCAATGTGGTGGTCCCCTGCCATAAACAAACTCTACAACAGAAGGAGGAAACTGATGCGGAATAAGGTGAGGTCCCAAGACTGGAAAAACTCCCTTATCAGCCTCAACAAAAAGTTGAGATCCCTCATCAAATCCTTTAAAGCTAGCTATGAAAACAGAATTGCAGCAGATGGTAAGGACAACCACAAGGCCTTCTACAGTTATGTAAAGAATCTCCATGGCATTACCCAGATTTGCTCTGAACTACTGCACAATGGTACCTCCTATACTGACCCAACAGATATTGCCAATGTACTGGCCGACAGATTCAGTGCCAACTTTACCCCCCCCCCAAAGGACCAATCACAATACCAGTAGACTGCCAGGCCAACAGTACAACTGCTGCACAGGTTAAAACAGCACTGTCCAAGGCCAAGACTACAGCTTCTATGGGACCTGACAATATCCCTGGCTGTGTTCTACATGAACTACAGAGTGAACTGGCATCTCACTTGTGTGCCCAGTTCAGTCACAGCCTCACCTCAGGCTTTGTCCCTACCGAATGGTGCACTGCTACAGTCATCCCTCTCTGCAAAGGAGGAGTGATTACAGACACTGGGAACTATCTTCCCATTTGCCTGATGAGTCTGATATGCAAAGCTATGTAACACATCATCATGGACCTAATAAACAAGGATATAGGGAATCTCAAAACTCTGGATCCCACACAGTTTGGTTTTGTGAAGGGTAGATCATGCCTGCTCAACTTGGTAAACTTCTTTGAGTCAGTCACCACAGCTGTGGATGAAGGCAAGGTGGTTCATGCAGCCTACCTTGATCTGGACAAGGTCTTTGATACCATTCCCCACTCAGGAATCATAGAAAAACTCACTAAGCTAGGCATCAACCCCTGTATCACTAGGTGGGTTGCAAACTGGTTCACACAGCAGCGGCCTTAGGTCAGCTGGTGCCCTAGGCAAAAGGGCTCCACAGTGCCCCCCCACACCACCCAGGTGCCCCCAACCTGGTCTACCTACACCAAATAAATACTGGAAAAGCGCCCCTGCTACAGCGGCACCCTAGGCGGCCGCCTAGTTGGCCTATGCCTAAGGCTGGCCATGGGTTCACAGATAGAACCCACAGTGTAAAAGTAGCTGACTCCAAGTCAGACTGCTGACCAGTCATGAGTGGAGTCCCACAGGGTTCAGTCCTGGATCCTCTCCTGTTTGGTATCTACTTCTCTGAAGTCCAGGCCAACATGAAGGGACTCTGGATGACAAAGTTCACAGACGATTGCAAGTTGGGAGCTATTATTAACTCCCCAAGTGATTCTGACATCCTACAGAAAGGCCTCACTGAGACCAATGACTGGTGTCAGGACCATGGCCTTAAGCTCAATGCCAAAAAATGTGTCATCATACCCCTTGGGCAAAACCCTGTTCCCATGAATTACACATCGAAGGTAGTGCAGTGAACACAGAAGGTGTTATAAGAGATCTGGGAACACAGGTTGACAGCAACCTCTTTTGACCACCACATTGCCACTGTGGTCAGAAAGTCCTTCTATGTGGCACATCTCATTATAAACGGTTTTGCATCCAGGAAGAAAGAGGTCATTGTCTCCCTCTACTCTTACCCTCATTAGGCCAGTCATCGAGTACAATGCCCTATTTGACATGTACCTCACTAGACACCTGCAACAACTGCAGAAGCCACAAAAGTACCTCACAAAGAGGATCCTAGGCCTTAAACACTTGTCCTATATGGATAGACTCAAAAAACTCCAACTATTTTCTGTCGCATATCGCCTACTTAGAGGTGATCTTTGCTTGACTTACAAAGCCATGTCTGACCCAGCTCTGTTAGAAATGCTACATCTACAGAAATCTCAATCCCTCCGCACCACACACTCCAGAGATCTCAACCTCATTACTACAATCAACAGAACATGCTGGAGGGACAGGTTCATAACCCAGAGACTGCCCATGCTCTGGAATAGACTTCCCATATATGTCAAGCAGAGCACCTCACTGATCCTCTTCAAGAGAAATCTTGATGAGTGGATGGGAAATAGAAAATTCACCCCAGGGATCACTCCAGTGGCTCTACTCGACACAGGCACTGGGAACTAAGGTCAGGTGGCACGATGCCAGGGTAATCCTATGGGCTAGGCTTGTAAAGGCTCCAGGGCCATTAGCCTGCTACACACCTATGAACCTATGGCTAACCAAGTTTGCAGATGACTGCAATCTAGGGGCTGTCATCAATTCCCCTAGTGATGTGGACATCCTTCAACAGGTTCTCACCCACACAAATGACTGGTGGCAGAAAGATGGCTTCAAACTGAATGCCAAAAAATGCATCATCGTCCCTTTGGAGACAGTGACATCCCCAAAAATTATCACATTAATAACAAGGTCCTAAGCATGCAATCTCTTATTAAAGAGTTATCAACTTATCCTCAGATTCTGTCCTTTCAAGACATTACAAAAAGCATGACCAGTGTGCATACTATTACGATGTATATACGGAGGTCTACAGCATTCCTTTCTGAAAAGTTTAGTCTCAATGCTATTGTTTGCACTCTTAACCAACAAAATATCCAAGAACTCTATTTTCACCTCTGAGTATTTGAATGTAAATTTCAAAAAGCTGCTGTTTGTACTCAAGCCTTCGGTGTAGTTGCAATAAATCACCTCTCCATGACAAAAACAGGTCATCTACAAATCGTCTCTAGAAGGGCACATATGATATACAATAATCAGAGTTGTACATCACATCATCCTCCCAACTTGACATGACCAGGTTGGCATAGCTATTGGTACATGAAGTGCCCATAATTATGCCAGAGGTCTGCAGGTAGTACATTAAATGTGATTAAATTGCTTGTCAAGGTATATATTTGTTGCAGGGAGTGGGTGGCTTACCGAGCCTATATCTATATACCTTGACAAGCAATTTAAACCCATTCTATCCCATTGTAAATCTGTGTTAGTGGATACTAAGCATTTTTTGCAGGACCTACACGCTTTTGTAGAGGAAAATGGGAGATAGAGATATCGGATTGTTGGTTACCATGGATGTGGCATCCTTATTTACTTGCATACCGAATTATGATGGCATACAGATGATTAAACAGGTTCTGTTGAATAAAAGCACGTATGATTCTAGACATATAAATTTCTTATGCCTACTGATGGAAATGGTGTTGGAGAATAATGCATTCACCTACATAGTAATGGCCAACATTTTGAAGTAGGACTAGATAAGACATATGCTGACTTTACCTCTAGAGGGTACCATGATGATGAGTTACAGTATGCACAACAAAACACTAGAAAGTGTAGGCAAACCAGAGGGAAACCGTATTTTTCTCAACCTCTAACATCACAACCTGTGGACAACAAGGCTAAGGATTTAGTTCCATTTCTTAGCCTTGCATTCTCATGTGATGAAAATAACATCAGGGAGATTATATTTAACTTAGACACTGGCCCATTTTAGGAACCAACACAGAGATTTCCAGGGTGGTGGGTGATAGACCTAGATTTGGTTACAAAAATAAAAAAATCTATACAGCAAAAATGGTGTTTTTCCCAACGCAATTGTGTAATGAAGACTGAGAATGTAGCACCACATACTGCCAAGTGTAATAGTTGCTCTTTTTGCAACTATATTGATATAACAGGGAAATATATACATCCTGTCTATAATAAGTCTTTTACATATTTTCCAATGGCAGACTGTAACACTAAAGATTTAGTTTACTTAGCACATTGTATAACCTGCAAAAGCTTCTATGTTGGCAAGACTAACAGACGTTTGAGGGAGAGGATACAAGATCATTTACATTGCGCACGGAGGAGTCTGAATTACAGTGCAGTAGCAAAACATATGAACACATTTGGTGATGGACATGATTTCAGATTTTTAGTGTTATCTAGACATCAGAATGGGTGATTTGGTTAATATGACGTATCAAGCAGAGATGAAGTGGATCTTTAGACTCGGGGCCCACTGTTCCCCTGGCCTAAATGAACATGTCTCAATACAACCTACACTGAGAGCTAGACCCCTAAATAAGAGATAACCTCTTTCTGTCTAGTCTTTGGTGTCTTAGACCAAATTATCTCTTGTGTTTAGCTATAAATTTGCTGCATTTGAGTGTTAACTATAATGTACAGTGAAGTTTATTGTGATGTGAGTCTATACATTATTTAGTTATCATACATTACGCTATACACATTGTTTCCACTGATATTTGAATAATACTTCATCTCTAGAGACATGAGAGATATATACATATACACAGAGATAGTCCTTAGTAATTTCATTCACAGTTTTACATTATATACATGTTTTAATATTATTATTTTTAACACTATAGACATTACAGTTTTTACATATATTAAGTTTTATATGTTTTGCATATGGTTGGTGTGTACACGTGCACTTGTGTTTTTAACTTGTTTTTATCTTGGCTTAAAGCACATTATTTCTCGGTTGACTTTAAGAAGTGCTGGTGATTAATTATGAGTTCTAAGTACCTAGCAACCTGAAAATGCCTCTTTCATTGATTGGATGCACTATTGAGTTTGTACTATAAGTAGCTAGTTCTTTACTCTGTTTTTTTATCTGAAGAAGCTATATGCGAAAGTGCTCATCTGTGTTTTATTCTTTATAATAAACTACGATTTGGATCTACCTCTGCTGTGTACCACTGGTTGTATTTCTCATTTTTACTTCTTGACTTTGTTTGCTTTTACACACCAGTGGTTCTTTTCCCCAATATCATTTGTTTTTGGATAAATACAAATATGATAACTGCCAGAAGACAAATTAAAAACTCCAGTTTCATAGTAACAGACAATAATACATGGTGATCTCCTATCTGGAACTGGAGAAAACAGTCACCTGAAGCAATCGGTCAGGTTGTACATTTACCTCAGTCATATTGGGACTGGCAGCAGTATCATCAGTTTGTAAAAGGAGTATGTGAATACCAGGCATAAACAATTTCCAGCATTCAGTCTGACCAATATTCCACATAAAGTTATTGGACGAATCACAAGTAATGTTTGTTTTTCTTTCAACTTTTCCCGGTTATGGGTCGCCACAGCAGAACTCCGGTCCGCTAATGATTGGCAGTACATTTTTTTACGGGTGCCAAGGTGCCAGCTCAACGAAGGCACGCCCATTCTATGCAAGTCGAGAAAATACTTCTGTTAGGGTTTGATACGGTAAAAGCTTGCCTTGTGAATCTCCTGATATTTACTGAGGAGGTAAAAGCAACTCTTGATGAAGAATTGAAAACACATACTGCTGACCATGACCTTGTTAAAATATTTAATATTATAAAGAAATAATTGATATATTTAAGGCATTAACTGTCAATACATCAAAGGTTATAACACTGATTAAAACATCAGAGCCCAATAACCTTCCCTATGTTCTGTGAATTCACTCTATGCAGTTTGCTGAGCTTTATATGCTATACCTAAGAGCTAAGGATTTGATTATTGTTTCACTCGTGTAATATGCTAATTTATATAACTGGTTTTCTTCCTTAACAAAATAAAAAAAAAATCTTTTGTTTATAAAAAAATTGGCCCTGCCTTAAATGTAACTCAAAAGTATAGAAACAAAAACAATTGACCCTGATTCCCCTAACTTATATATAATAGTTTCATGGTCACACTACGATGTAGAAAAACTGCAGTGCACTGCTGGCTTACTCTGTATAAGGCAATGTGGTTTCAAAAAGAAAACAATCTCACTGCAAAAAAGCCACTCAAGCAAAGTACTGATGATGTGTAAGCATGGCAGGTAAGCAAGTTATGGTGGTAGTATTGTTGGTCTAACTCAATGGGGGTTACCAGTGGTCTCTCACTGGGTTTAGGGCCAATTCTTTTTAGACTATTCTTCTCAGGTATAAAATTAGGAAATGGGCTCTGGATAAACAAATATGATGATGCCTGCAAACTGGGTAATATAATTTCTTCTATGAAAGAGTTTGCCAAGGTGGTACACAAAAATAAACACATAGTGCAGCAGCAATGACCTCTTCTTTAATGGCAGCAAATGTAGCATCCGGAGACTTATTTATTTATTTATTGCCAGTTTGATGACTGGGGAGGTCCACTGGTCTCAGGGAGCCCGTTTTTAGTGGAGGCCCGGGGAGAAAAGTTCCGCATTACATAGTTAAGTTAGAGATACAATCAGAGTAGAGTAAAAACAGTTACAATTACAAGTACATTTCATGTTAGAGACTGGAATTCTTCTTTGATTACACAGCAAATAAATGTAAGATGGCAGTTATGGCTTCATTGGAAGGAGAGCGTAATGACTTCATTGAAAGAGAGAGGAAAGGTGGAAGTAGGCTATTTACAATATATATATTATGAAAATGTTGTTAGTTTAGCTTGCATTCAGAGTTAGCTAGGTGTTTAGTAATTCAGGATGGCGTGGGGTCGTTAGTAGGCTAGGTAGGGAGAATGCAGTTGCATTTCCAATTAGAGGAAAGGTAGGAATGGAGCTGGGATTTGAAGTTATCAAAGTTTTCACAAGTCCTTAGTGAAGGAGGGAGAGAGTTTCATTCTTTGACTAAAGAGAAGGATAAAAGAAGCTGACCATCAGGACAGTTGGGTTTGTGGACAGTGATTAGGTTTTGGTGAATGGATCTTAGAGTTCTGGGTGGGGTGTATGGTTGTAGGATGTTGGTTAGTGCAGGGCAATTAGTACGTTGAAATATTAGTCTGTGGGCTGTAGTAATTTGGAGGAAGTCTAGGTAGTTGGTGAGTTCTAGCCAATTTAACAAATGGAGGGCAGTGCAATGAATGGAGGAGTATTTGGCTCTAGTGGCAAATTTTGAACTTTTATTATAACAGACTTCCAGTTTTGAGGAGAGAGAGGAAGATAGGTTAGTAAAGGAGTGCCATACATTAGTGAGGGAACCTGACAGATGGTGGCAAGAGTTTGTCTTGTAGAAAGAAAGAGAAAGTGGATGTTTCTGTATAGCATGCCAAGTTGTACATGTATTTTCTTTATGTTTTGTTGAATGTGAGTGTCAAACTTTAGGTGTTCATCTATAGTTACCCCAAGTAGTTTAGCGAAGGGAGCAACTTCTCTAGTAGTGTTGTTTTGGCTGATAATTTGGAATGTGTTTTTATCAAGAGGGATGGATTTTGAAGGAGAGAATAGCAATATTTTGGATTTGTTGGCATTTAGAGAGAGGTAGTTTTGATGCCTCCAGTTCTCAGTGGTAGAGAAGGCAGTTTGAGTCATTGTTTGGAGCTCACTGAGGTTAGAGGTGGAGCAGACTAAAGTTGAGTCATCTGCATATTGTACGATTTTAGTGTTGGGTATGTCTGTGTGGAAGTCATTGATGAATATGTTAAACAGCATTGGACCGAGTATGGATCCCTGGAGTACTCCAGTAGGGGTAGGAAGGAAGGTTAAGGTGCCTTTTCCCCATTTCACAACTTGAGATCTGTCAGAGAGATAGCTTGAAAACCAGGATAACGTATTCTGAGAGAGATTAAGGTTAGAAAGATGGCTCAGGAGATGGGTGAGGGAGATAGCATTGAATGCCTTAGAGAGATCTAGCTAAATTGTTGATACTAGTTTTCCAGAATCACGGGCACGGTTTACTATATCTAAGAAAGAAAGAAGGGCAGTGATTGTACTATGGCCAGGTTGGAAACTGTGTTGGGTTGGAGTGATTAGTTGGTGTTTGGTTACGAAAGGCATAAGCTGAAGGTGGATGCATTTTTCCAGAAGTTTTGAGATTGGGGAGAAGATGGCTATGGGGTGGTAGTTAGAGATACTATTGCTTTTGCCTCCTTTGTGGAGAGGTAGAATAAAGGCTGCACATCACAGTTTGGGCACATAGGACTCCTGTATGATTGTAGTGATCAGGATGCTGATGGGGAGAGCGATTCCATCTGCGGCGATTTTTAGGAAGAGAGATGGGATACTGTCAGGGGCATTGGAGCATGGTTTTAGTTTAGAGAGCATTTTTTTATGTAGACGGTTGAGATTGGTTTAAGTTCAAATAAGGGAGGAGGATTGGGGGTAGTGGGTAGTGTAGGGGCTGGGAAAGATGGGCTGAGTTGCAGGGAAGGGCTGTTGTTTGGGAAGGTGTTGGTCAGTTCTTTTATGGAATTGGTAAAGAAGGAGCTGAACAGAGAGGCTATTTCTGGATCAGATATACTGGTGTCAGGGCAGGGATTGTTTTTGGTATCTGGGTTGAGAAGTGAGTTAATGGAATTCCAGAATTGTTTAGGGTTTTTGGAGTGGTTAGACTGGAGTATAATATAGTAGGATTTTTTGTCTCTGATTTTTAGCAAGGTTGCGGAGTTGTTTATATTTCAGAAGAGTTTCTGGCTGCTTATTTTGGTGGAATAATTTCCAGTATTTATCTGTTTATTGCATGAGTCTTTTAGTATCTTTGGTTAGCCATGGGGCGGTATTGGTTTTTATTCTTTTTGTTCTTGGTGGAGCTACGGAGTTGAGGGTATTTAAGAAGGTTGAGTTAATAAATTCTACAGCATTGACTAGAGGAAGAGTTTTTAATGAGTTCCAGTTTGTTTATTTTAGGGAGCTAGAGAAAGTTGTGGGGTTGAAGTTTGTAAGGGTACGTGTTTGAATAAATTGGTGTAGGTGAGGAGAGGAATGGGTTGTACGGTGGATGAAAGCTGGCAGGTGGTCCCCTATAGAGTCAGGTAGGATGCCTGAGTTTGAGATTTTATTTGGATGGGTGACTAGGATCCAGTCTAGAGTGGTGCCTGGGGGGGTTTGTTTTATTGGGTCTTGTAATGGAGTTGGTTAGCTGGGTAAAGTTGAATAGATTGATGGATATGGTGGGATTAGAGTTATTAATTTTATCCCAATCTATGTTTGCATCACCTAGTATGAAGATCTCTAGCTTAATATTGGCTGAGGCCCATAGGAGAATTTCTTCACGTGTAATGGTACTGTTTCCAGTGGGAATGTAAAAGGCCATGATACAAACGCTTTTGTGGTTATTCATCTTTAGTAAGCCTGCTATTAGTTCTGCATTATTGAATTGAGGAATAGGATTAGAGTAGGGAGTAATAGAGAGTAGGTTAGAGTAGATTAATGCTAAACCTCAACCTTTTCTATTTAAGCGGTCATGTCTGGTGGCATGGAATCCAGGGGGTAGGATTTCAGGATAAGAGATGTGGGATTTTAGCCATGTTTCCAAAATGGCTACAATGTCAGGTATGTTGTGGTTTAGCCAGGCATGAAAGTGGGCTATTTAATTTTAGACTCTGGGGATTGATGGTGAATAGTTTGAGGTATTTATGGTTGGTCATATTGTTTACGAGTGGTTGATAGAGAATAGAGGAAGTATTGGGTCCAGGGTTGGGGTGTATATTCCTTACTAAGCAGAGGTAGTCAAAGAAAGATGCTAGCAGTAGGTACAATTTGGTCTTTAATTGTTGTGGGGAGTGAAATATGTTTAGGTATATGATGTTTTATTGAGGGGGGTAAAATTTTTACTCTGAAGTAGTGGAGTGGGTTGGGCTGCACCAAGGAGGCAGATATGCTGTGAAAGTGTGTTTTTGTGGGATGAGAATGGAGGTAGGGAATGGGGGTGTAGGACAGGAAAGAAGGGGGATTTGGTTATAGGAGTAGGAGGCAGTAGGAGGCAGCAAAATATAATGGGAGTAAGAATAATAGGCTGATGGATGGGATGAGAAGGGTTTGTGGCAGTAGAGAGGGCATGGTAGAGGGGTATATGTGTATATCAGCAGTATGTAGGATGCTAGGAAGTTTGTATGAGTGCATAGTAGGAGTGGGTTTAGATGTGGATAGATGCTTTGAAGGGTGGGGTTTGAGAGGTTATAATTGGCAGGTGGTGATAAGAGGGGAGGGGATAAAGTATGGAGAAGATTGGTTGGATGGGATGGGGAGGGTTTAGAGGTCGAAATAAAAGTAGGAGTAGTGGGGGCGGGTGGAAATTGGGGGCAGGGTAGGGAAGTGGAGTGAGCCCGAAGGGCAAACAGAGCGGGAAGAGATGGTGAGAAGGTGGCTGGTGAAAACCAATCAGTGAGCTACAGCTGGAACGAGGAAGCTTGGAGGGACTAAAGGAAGCAGAGGTGAGTCTAGGCTGAGGAGAGTGGGAAAGGAAAAAGAGAAATTGTATTTTCTAATCAGAGCAGGACGGCAAGGTAAGTATCTTTTGAGAGGAGGGGATCTGCTCGAGAGAAAACACAAGTTCGGCAGAATATGACTTTGTACACTAAACGTGGGTATGCAGTGCCTCCTAGTGGCAAATATATGAATTACAGCTTGGTGAGACCAGAACAGCCAAGTAAAGTGGGTAAAGAAGGGGAATTAAGGGTAAATAAAGGCTTAGCAAGTGCGGGGAAAGCACAAACACTACTATAATGTAAGCACTAAAAGCAGTTGTAGTGAGAAAGTCCAGTACATGCACTTCAATTAAGTCTTGTGGAAGGCTATCTGTAACAAGCACTTCGGGAGTCCCGGTTTGGATGTCCTTATGTTGAGGATTAAGTAGAATGGGTGGAAAACACTCAGAGGGTTGAATGCAGTGAGAACAAATGTAGGGAAAAGAGCAGAACAAAACAGTATTAGTTGAGCAGGGGTTGAAGAACAGACACAGTGGGGTGTAGCAGGGTGAATTAAGGAGAGTAGGGAAGGTATGTAAGAGAGGAAGCAGAGGCTTAACAAGACAATGTATCAAGGTCAGTAAGTCAGTTTCTACTTTGCAAAAAAAGACATTAGTTATGACAGCAAATTAAATAGTCAAATAAAAAGCACCATCTTTAAAGATTTAGGGCAGTGGTTCTCAAACTTTTTAACACTATTGCACATGTAAAAGTATAGAAATATTTTTGATACAGCACACCTATTGTGAAATAGATCATAACAAAGAAATGTTATGCTCGCCATTCAGAGTAAGAAAGACAAATGTTACTACAATACCATATAAAGAAAACATTTAAACATTTACATTGTCTACTTTGGAACTTCTTAATTATTAAACAAGGGTTCTTGGAACTTAAGGACTTCTTCCACAAACCATCTCAGTGTATTTATCCAATCCAGCAGCCACCATGAACCAAAAACAACTGCCTACCTTGGAACATTTCCACAGTTCTTAAAAAAGGGCTGTCAGGCCTTAAGGGCTTTTTATACAAACCATCACAGTATATGCATTGCATTCAGCAAAGCCAATGTCCATGAACCAAATATTAATGATAAAAACAACAACAATAATAATAATAATAATAGTAATAATAATAATAATAATAATAATAATAATAATAATAATAATAATAATAATAATAACCTGAGCTTCAAAACAATTATTTTCTTAGGTCAGGCTCTAACATTTTCTAGCCACCACAAACCAAAGCTAATTTCACAAGCTTGCACACTTAACAATCCCAAACTGTGAATCTTAATGATACTGCATTTGCTCTTGTCACCATATGTCTCAACTTCTTAGAGCAAGAAATTTGGACAAAGCTACAAATAATGGGGAGAAAAAGACCCAAAAAAACAGGGACACATTTTAAATATTGCTCTTACAAACTTAGACATTTGATAGAATATCAGGTTTTGCATTACCATGAATTTCCTGAAGGATATGAATTCAGAAACCCAAATGTCTTTCATTATTTTCTGACTCAAGGTTTTGCTAGTGATTTGCCAGAAAACTGCAATTTTATGAGAAACAGACCAACAATATGTGACAAAATTCTGGACATTCTGCAAAAATTGTACAGTTGAGAGGTATGCTTGTCACTATATGTCACATCCAACTGCTTAATATAATTAAGATACTGCTGTAGTATGCATTTTGTAGGTTTTATAGAGTTTTACATCAAAACCTCATATCAAAAACTCAGAAATTCTTCCCCCCAGATATAACGTATTTCAGCAAGACAGACTATCCAAAAAAGGGGGGGGTATATTTACCTTGTACTCAGAACATCTTAACCTTACCCCCTCTCACTTCCGCTCCCAGATTTCTCACCAGCTGAACTCATCATCCATAACTGCCACCTTAACCCACACAAGAATTTTGCAATTGCATCTATCTATATTGCTTCTGGTACTAATATACCAATTCTTGAATCAACCAATCACAATCCCCCCAGCACCCGCCCCCACTCAACCTTCTCCCTGAAACCTGTTCCCACTGCCTATATAAAATCTATTCTGCAGAAACTTAAGCCATGTTCTCCTTCCTACGACAATCTACCCCCTCAATTTCTCAAACTTGCAGCCAGTACGATAGCATATACTATATCAATCCTTATTAACCATTCTATCAAAGAATCCTTCTTTACAATACCACTTCACAAAGGAGGTAACTCCACTGACCCATCCAATTTTCGCCCTATAGCCATCCTCTCACCTCTCTCAAAAATCCTAAAGAAATGCACTCATACACAGCTTCTCAAACATCTATTCCAGGAAAATCTCCTCATCCCCCTCTCAAGATGGACTTGGGCCCCACCACAGCACCTCCACTGCCCTTCTCTCTTTCACTCAGACTGTAGCTGAGGCTAGAGACAACAACAAACTGGTGTCATGCTCATTCCTCAACCTCTCCAATGCATTTGACACCATCTCTCACCTTAAGCTCCTTACGAAACATACTTAACTTAACCTCTCTGCATCCACTACTCTTTGGTTCTCTAGTTATCTTACTAACAGACATCAATCCGTTAAATGGCTGTCCTCCTGCTCTCCCTTCCTACCCATCAAAACTGGTGTACCCCAAGGATCTATTCTCAGTCCCCTCCTCTTTAATATTTTTACTAATAATTTTCACTCTGCTTGCTGCACATCTTCTCTAATGCAGTATGCAGATGATTCAACTCTTATTACCCTCTCTGACAACCCTACTGACCTCCACACGCTTACAAAAACTTATTTAATGCCATAGAGAACTGGCTAGTCAGTAATCAACTCATCCTTAACCCAAAGAAAACCAAGCTACTACTTTTCCTCCAAAAATTCCTGGCCAACCCTTAAGACATCCTTCACTCTCTACTCCCTAGATAACACCATTACACATGCTGACTCTCATACCAAACTTCTAGGTGTCACAATAGACGATAACCTAAAATTTGACCTTCATGTCCAACAATCCATCAAAAAGGCCAATCAAAAACTAATTGTACAGAAACAAAAAAATCTTACCAATTTCCTCTAGCACCTCCCTGGCTCAAGCCTACCTCCTCCTCCGCCTACTCTATGCTTCCCATATATTTGTCTGCCTTCAAGCAAATCTTTTAACCAAACTCAATCAAACCGACAACCAGATAGCTAGATTTGCCTGCAACCTTCCCCATAAATCTCTCCAGTGCCTTGCTCTCAAACAACTGCAATGGCTTGACTTCCCTCAACTACTTCAACTCTCTCAGCTTCAAATGACACATTTTCTACTTTACAAATCTACCGACTGCTCCTCCCTGTCTACCCTCCTATCCCTATACAAACCTACAAAAACCCTCCCTCTCTCTCTTACTCTCTTGACCCCTCTAAACTTTTCTTCCCTTCCCTCTACCTATTCCCTTTCACTACTCACTCCTTCTCTACCTCTACCAACTTGGTGTAAAAAAAATATCTATATACTGCAGGGGCTCTCCTCTTTAGCCTCTCAGCAGTCTACTTCTTCTTGTAAATTGCTACTATTTTATATGTATTTTTAAGTCTCATTAATGTAAGATGTCACAACACCTTGTATTATAGTTCTGACATATCTAGTCTGCTTTGCAATATAAAACGTCTGTAAATGTTTAGAATGTATGTATTGCAAATATACAACTCTGTAAGTTGTTCTTTATGTGGAGCTCTTCTTCTCGGGTCTCCACTGAAAATGGGCCTCCAGCCCAGTGGACTAACTTGGTTAACAAAAGACAAAAAATAAATAAATAAAAAGCAACTCAGTATGACTAATGTTCCATTCACTTGATTCTTTATCCAATCCTTCTTTTAAGTTTTCAGACATCACAAACTACAATTAGCTTTCAATGTTTATTTTTTGCAACAAGAGAACATGTAGGATTGTGTTTTCACAGCTGTGGAAATTGTGAGAAATCATGTCATGGCACAGACAAAGGGCAGAGGTCAGATAATGTGAAAGATTTCAATAGAGCAGCCGGGGGGGGGGGGATTTGCAACATAAGCATGTTGTAAAGCTTAAGAGTATTTTTTTCTGTTCTTTTTTCATATATCTCATGAGTATACTATGGAAGAGGGCAGCAGACAGCAGAAAACTTTGAATCACACTGAGCAGATAAAAAGGGGCAATTTGGATAGCCGCCCACAACAGCAGTGAACATACTTTAACTTATTTTATTATTTTACATTTATTTACTGGGAAAGTCCAACTTGGAATGGAGCCAATTTTCAGTGGAAGCCCGGAGAGAAATGCTCCAGAAGACTCCACACAGAAGGCACTCCACCCGAGAATCGAACCAGACAACTTCTTGCTGTGAGGTAACAATGCTACCGTTGCACCACTGCGCCGTCAAACTGCATAAGATTTGTAAATGTCACTAGAGAATTCACTAACTTTATTAAAATAAGTCTTGTAAAGTTTTTAAATCCTACCATAATTGTGTGTTTATACCTGAATGACCTGGTCTGCCAGCACAGCTGAAATATGTGCCCTCTGCAACCCTCTTTAAGTTCCACTCCTTCCTAACATATCTTCAAAAATAAAGTTAAGCAGGTAGCTGGATGAGTGTTCAGAACAAGAACACTCATCCATTTACCTACTTAACTGAATAAACTACTTGAAACTTCTACAAGGGGTCTTCTTTATTTACCTTCCAGGGAAGACATCAGAGTCTCCTTGATCTTGCCAAAGTGATTTTATCAAAACTACTCCTTTGTACTCTGTTTCTTGTCAGTCCTGTTACACTCTGGGTCACAGGTGAGATGCCAGACCTGACTTGAGCTTTCTGGACTACCTTTGTTTTTATGGTGGGAAGATGGGGATGCCCATATACATATGGGAGGTTTGGTCTATAGCACTATCTTTTATCTTCATAGGTTCATAGGTAAGTACTAGGCTATCAGCCCTAGGGCCTATAGAAGCCTAGCCGAAAAGGTACCCTGGCTTTCGCCACCCAAGAAAACTATTTTCCTGTGTTCCTGTCGAGCAGAGCCATGGTGGTGAACCCCGGGGTGAATTTCCTATTTCCGATCCCATAATCAAGACTTTTCTTGAACAGTGCTAATGAGGAGCTTTGTTTGAAGTAAATAGGTAGTTTGTTCCAGAGTATAGGAAGTCTCTGGGACAAGAATCTATCCCTCCAGCATGCTCCGCTTATTGTGGTGACAAGGTTTAGGTCCATAGAGCATGTAGCTTGGAGAGACTGGGATTTCTTTAAGTGGAGCATGTCCAACAGCTCTGGGCTTGACATAACTTTGCAGGCTAGGGTCATACCTGCCTGGGCTACAAGATCGGAGAGCTCCTCCATGTCTCGTTTCATGTAGTCCAGGGAGGTACGTCTCAGGTCATTCACACCAACATGGACAATGACAGAGTCATATTTGTACTTGTTGTGGAGTGACCTGAGTGTGTGCGTTATGTGGCGGATCCTGGCACTGACAGGCAGCTGACAGTAACTTTCTCCTTGTTTAGCCTGGTGAGTGGAACATTAGTGTGCCTGACTATAGAGTCACCTATGACTAGAGTGTTTAGTATGTTGCTATGCCTTATAGGCTGTGGTTGAGTGGCACACTGAGTTTGTGGGCTATGTGTCATTTGGGTTGTGTTGGGGGGGTGCAGGTTGCATGCGTTTCTGCTTTGGAGGACTCTGTTGCTTGAGCAGATTTTTATTGAGAGCCTCCGCGAATGTAGGTGTGTGTTTTGTGTTGCTATGTGTGCATTTTGGTGGTGTATGTTTTGAGGGACTATGTGATGAGTGTGTTGTGGTGCAAGTGTTTATCTTCTCCTCTTGACTGTCTAGTCCAGTCTTGGGGGAAGACAGCTTTGCTTCCAGTTTTGCTATATAAGTGCATCTCTCACAGGTTGTAGTGTTGGGTGGTAGGAGGAGAGGGTTGTCTGTATACATGAGGCAATTGATGCATTGCCCCAAGATACCCAGATTCATCAGGTAGACAGGAGAAAACCCCGGGAGCTGACCCTTAGACATGCCTGGATAGGTGCTTATTTATTAAGTACTAAAAACTGTTTTCCTCTAGACAAGTGAGGAAATTTGAGTGCTGTAGTAATTTGTAGCTTGCTTAGTGCTTACAATGAATTCTGAACAAGTCCTGAGCTCAAAGAAGCAGATTTGAGTGCTAAAACTAAAAAACTGGCTAGTTCTAAGGGAAAATTTGAAGAGCAGACTTTATGGCGCCAGGAATAGTTTAACCCTAGCTAAGCAACGATGCATAAAGTGTATTTTTTTTAATATAACAGTAGCAAATGAGCAAACTGATTTAAACAAATTAACCAATAAAAAGCTAAAAACTGAGCCCCGTTCCAGCAGTCTTCGATCAGATTAAGTTCTAACTGCACACTCCTGCCACTAGGGTGCAGGGGAAGCTTATCCAAAAAAAGATGGTCTGGATTAGTGCTCAAGTTATACAAGCAAAGCTAGATTCAGCAGGTCTGAATTTAGTTTATGCTACAGCAAACCAATTTCAGAAAGAAACAGTTCAAATAAGCAGGCACAACAAGCCTATAGCCAGAAACTCCGAGCTCAGAAGGGATGAATCTACCCTCTCCTCCCATAAGAGTGCAGACACACCTTCTTAATGTAAAATAACTGGCCCGAAGCCCAAGGGCTTAAACCAGAACTAATACACTCTTAGAATAACAGACACTAAGCCTTCAATCAGCAACTCCCCAACTTAGAAGGATGTAAGCTACCTATCCTACCACAACAGTGCAGACCACAAACCTTCTTAATGTAAAACAACTGGTCTGAAGCCCAAGTGCTTCAACCAAAGGCTTAGAATAACAGTTACAATTTAATCAAATTACTAACAAGCAGTAATAAATGCAGCAGAATAAATGCAGTAGAGTAGGAAGAAACACAAATACAGTAAAAGCAGATGAATAAAGTGCAAATGTTTTTATATAACAACAGAAAACGAGCAAACTGATTTAAACAAGTTACCCAATTAACCAGTAAAAAAGCTCAAAACTGAGCCCTGGTCCAGCAGTCTTCAATCAGACAAGTTCTAACTGCACACTCTTGCCACTAGGGTGCAGGGGAACCTTCCACAAAAAAGATGGCCTGGATCAGTGCTCAAGTTATACAGACAAAGCTAGATTCAGCATGCCTGAATCTGGTCTATGCTACAAGCAAACAAGGAGCACCAATTTCAGAAAGAAACAGTTCAAATAAAATAAGCAGGCACAATAATCCTTTAACCAGAAATTCCCAGCTCAGAAGGCCAGAATCTAATCTCTCCTTCCACAACAGTGCAGACCGCAAACCTTCTTAATGTAAAACAATTGGCCTGAAGCCTAAGTGCTTAAACCAGAACGAATACACTTTTAGAATAACAGACACTGAGCCTTCAGTCAGCAATTCCCAATTTAGAACAGTGCAGGCCACAAACCTTCCTAATGTAAAACAACTGGTCTGAAGCCCAAGTGCTTAAACCGAAAGGCTTAGAATAACAGTTACAATTTAATCAGGCTACTACCAAACAGTAATAAATGCAGCAGAATAAATACAACTGAGTATTTTTAAGAAGAGGCAAAAGCAAAATAAAGTGCAATTTTTTTTTTTAGTAAAGTGTAAGGAGAGAGGAAGGGGGAACAGAGGTTAAGAACCTAAGTGTGTTAGCCTTCTCAGATGTTCTCTCTATATTAGAGTGAACACCAGACTGGGAAGGGTGTCCCAGAACAAATTTACAGTAGGGGCAGACAACTGCAAAGCCACCAGCTATAACAACTCTACAAAAATAGGGTGTGAGAGAGGGGGAAAAAAACTATTTCAAGACAGATCAGAAACATAAAACAATGCCAGAAAATATATAAAATTATTCAGTCAGGCAAAATTAAGACAATGCAGGTAAAAGGTTAAAATGCCAAGAAATATACTTATCAATCAGCGATATATTTCCAGATTAGGGCGGCCGCGGTGGTGCAGCGGTTAGCATTGCCACTTCACAGCAAGAGGTTCTCCGGTTCAATCCTCGGTCGGGGTGCCTTCTGTGCAGAGTCTACATGTCCTACCTGTGGTCGCGTGGGTTTCCTCCGGGTGCTCTGGTTTCCTCCCACATCCCAAAGACATGCTGTAGGTGGACTGCACACTCTAAATTGGCCCTAGGTGTGAGTGTGTGCATGTGTGTCCCTTCTGTGGAAGGTTGGGTGCTGGGCTGGCAACTCAACACCGTAAAACTCCACTGTCAATCATGAGCGGACAGGTGATCCGCTGTGGCGATTGCCTAACTGGGAAAAGCCGAAAGAAGAAGAAGATATATTTCCAGATTATTTGAGAATCACACCAGCTAGAACACCAGGAGTTTCTAACAGTGTATGCAAGAATTTACAAACAGAAACTATTTTTAAATCAGCAAGCCTTGAAGCAATCAGATAACACAAAAGCTGTTAGACCAGTTTTATAAACTCCACCTCAGAAATAGGGGGTAAGCAGTTTCAGGACAGATGACAAACATAAAACAATGCCAGAAAATACATAAAATTATTTAGTCAGCCAAATAATAATTCAGTCAGGCAAAATTAAGACAATGCAGAACTCTGAAAGGTTAAACTGCCAAGAAAATATACTTATTAATCAGCTATATATTTCCAGATTGTTTGAGAATCACACCAGCTAGAACACCAGGAGTTTCCAACAGTGTATGCTTATTAATTACCTAATAAACAGACACAATGACTGCAAATGCATTTAATCCAAACAGTATAACACACATCAGATATACAAATGCTGCTAGTAGCAACAGTTTTAAGTATACTTCATCCTCCCACTTTCCTTGCCATAGAAACTGGCTGAGCAGCATGGCTATCTGTTAGTTGCTAGGAGACTAATGACTGTTGAAGCCAGTTTGTCATGGCTGTGCCATTTGTTTTTTGCCCAGTGACAGACAGGGATTTGATAATGTCACTCTCTTAAAATGTTAACTTATTTTATTGTTTCACTTCCTTAACAATTTTTTTTTAAATTGTTTAAAAAGTTGGATTTGCCTTATTGTCTACTTGTCCTACATCTTCCAGAATTAGGCAAATCCATAAAGAATCAGGGACACTATTTGAAATAGTATTACTATTAACTTAAGACGTTGAAAGAATAAGAAAATGTGAAATAGCATGCATTTTCTGAAGTAAAAGAAATCTATAATTTTTATTATTGTCAATATTTATTTAGTGTAATCCACCACCTTTTCTCCCAAAATTGTGAGTTTTAGGAGAGATTAGGTGTAGACATCCCTGAAAATCAGGGACAGTTGAGTGATATGGTCTAATGTACTCATTCCCTCCAGTACAGCTTTTTTCAGTGCGTACCTTTAACTCCCAGTGGGTGTGGATTGAGCTTTTACAAAATTAAGTTATCACCTTACAGTTCTTCTAACAAATGCTCATTAACAGAGGTCAAATATCAATAAAGTTGTATTTGCCATCATGTATGTTTCAAGATTAAAATATTCTGATACCTTGTATGTAACATGGTTTTGGAATTATTAATGCAAATATGAACAAGCAATATCTGATGACTAGAATGGTGCAGTAGGAGGTAACTGCAGAAATGCCTGGAGGCGCACTCAGCTGTAATGGTACTGATATACTGTCTTGCCTGTTGTGTATTCATGATGGGGAATGAACTAATGTGTAATTGATCAGGCAAGTAACTTTTGACAGCAGAATCTGATCTTTTCAATTTCGGTTCTTTTTATGGTCACACTAAATAGCGTCTAGCGTTTCCCCCCTGAAACATGAGTAGGGTCTAGTGAAATATCTACATAGAACAAACCAGTGAATGAAGATTGTTTCCATGCAGTTGATATTCTGAACTATTTTGTATGCCTTACCCTTTGCAAATGGTGGCGGCCTGAATAATGTTGAATTGTGATGTTTTGGTTTAGAGGAGTAGGCTCTCGAATTTCTTTGCATTAAAGCACAATGTAGAAAATAGTGCTTGATACTACCTGCTCCAATATTAAAAGGTTCCTTTTTTTTTTTTTTTTTTTTATTATAGAGAGGGTGTGCAAAGTTGGAAGTAGAATTAAGGGAAACCAAGTCGCAGCTATGGCTAAATGCTAGAATGGAGCTGGGTATTAATGAAAATATATCAAGTGTCTTGAAAGTTAAGAAGAAAACATTTTAATAATAATATCTGTGGTAGCTACGTTCATTAAACAATTGTCAGGTGTATTTATTCATTTAATTATATAATAATTTATTGTTTGAATTATTTTATATATTTCTTTATATATATGTGTGGCACATAAGCTGAAAAAATGGTTTGAGATGAATTTTTAATATTTATTATTTATGTCCTATTGTAGAAGATTGTATTATTAGGTTATTCTTCACATATTAGCTTGCTATAATGTGTTCTGAATTTTATGAAGTGAAAGAGTTAAATTAAGTAATTATTACAGGAAGTTATGTTTGTATATAAGGATATTTTATGTGAGTGTTACACGATTCTGGTGATGCCTTTGTAAGTGTTCTTGGTGAATTTGTGGTGAAGGTGTGGCAAGCTGATGTTCATTTCCTTTCAAAAAATCAATGTCATCCAAAAACCTACAATATAAAACCCACCTGAACCTTCAATACTGAGTTGAAAACATACATGTGTTCCCAATGGGCCATAACCATGCTGGCAGATATAGAGCATACACTGCCCCCAATTGCCACCCATTTTTGCTTATAAATAGCTCCTTTGAAAAAATATAATTGTTGTCTAATAAATTTTCCATCAAAACACTGAGGGCTTTAATGGTACTATTATCCAGCGTATCCACCTTGTTCATAAAGTCGATGAACCAGGCTACCGCCACCCAATGCGGTATAACAGAAAGCAAATCTTTAACATCAGTCATTACAAATATAAGTTGCTCACTGTACAATTCATCACAAACTTTCCTTAAAAAAAATCACAAGAAGCCCTAAGGATGTATAACTCATGTTTCAGCACATCCTTTAACTTGATTTCTATAAATGTGGCCATTCCAAAAGACTAACAACGTTTTGTGTCCACTGTAGATCACATAAGAGGGTCTGCTTGATTTTTATGACATTTTTAGAATGCCGAAACTACTTGGGATATGAGGATGTTAATTTTTAAATAACTATATGTAGTGTCAGTGATCTGCTACTGCGTCAATAAATCATAAATGACCAAATCCATTTCAGCATAGGCGATTTTCAACTGGTTTCTTGAAACTTCCTTGTATTTGTCAGAAAGTAATATCTCTTCCATTTTTATGATCTAATCTGATGCATTCATAACAACTAACCCCCCCATCTGCTTTCATTAATCTAATTTCCCTGTTGTTACAAATAATAACCAATAAATTAATTTCATCCTGACTCAAATGTGTTAAAAATTGCCTATTCCTATTTTTGAGAACCTGCCTAGCATCATAATCATACAGTTTTTCAAATAACATGATAGCCATATGTAGAAACTATAACAGATACTGTCTTTTTAAAATTTCTTTGTGTGCCTCTGAATTCTCAAACAACAGAGAAAATTTTAATTTTCTAGTATACAGTTTCAAATCTATAAAGGTCTATAGTAGAACATCAAAGTTTCAAAACTTTGAATGTTCTAATATCGACCCCTATTCAACGAAAGCTGAATACATTGAACATACAGAACAGCGAATTTTGTTCTAGGGAAAAAATTTGCTGTTCCAAAACACATACACACAACACAAGCGCACCAAACAAACAGCAATCCACACACATAAACCTAAAATCTTACACCTAACCCTACACTAAACTATACATACACCACTAATTATCCACTTACCTTAACCCAAACCTTAACCCTAAGGTCCGTCACTATCGCACACTCACCTCACCCGCGCCCTAACCCTAACTCACCTATCCCGCCCTAATCCTCACGTCCACACAATCGCACACTTACCTGACCCGTGCCCTAACCATAACTCACCTAACCCGCCCTAACCCTCACGTCCACACAATTGCACACATACCTAACCTGCACCCTAACCCGCGCTCAATCGCACACTTACATGAACCCGACCCGTAACTTTCCACCAAAGTGCTGAAAATACCGAAGCAACAGAAACGGACAACCAAATTCTTTCCCTAGGAAAAAAATTGGTTTTCTGTAGCTTCAATATTTTCAGCTTTCGCTGAATAGGGATCGATATTAGAACATTCGAAGTTTTGAAACTTCGATGTTCTAATACAGACCCATCTATAACAGTCTCAGCTGTTTTAGCCTGTCTAGTTGGAACAAATGTCATCCCTTTTTCAAATAACTTTGTCCATTCCTGTCCCTTGTTCTTGAGTGGTCAAAGTATAAAATGACTTTGTATGTATGTGTGTGTGTGCGTGTGGCTGTAAAGGGGGCGCTGTACTGTGTACTTAAATAAGAATGTTTTATATATATGCTTATACATTTTTTCTATATAATGCATACAGACAAATATTTGCTGTGGATGCTTACCGATGATGTTTTCAGCATAGCAATTTATAGCAGAGGATCAGCTGCAGCAAGTTTTCACATGGAGATTTAAGGGACTTGCTTAGTTGTCAATTAAGTCATAATGAGGAAATGGTGGTTTGAGATACCATATGTATTTTCTAGATGGCCAAGTTGTGCTTTGAGTGAGAAATATGGAGGAAAAAAAGACAAGTCATCCCTTTCTTATGCAAGTGAAATATTACCTTCAGCTATGTTTTGGCATACGTTTTAAGGAGGGGAAGTACAGGAATCAGTTTTGCATAACTATCTCTTCTAAAACCAGGGAAGTCAATGTTCCCATATATTTTGCCCTAGTTAGTCCTATTATAGAATATAATCCACCCTTTGGCGTATATCTGACTAGGCACATTACTTGAAAAAACACAGCAATTCCTAACAAAAACAAGATATCAAAAAAGATCTCTGGTGTCAAAAATCTTAGGTATAAGTAGTGAGTGGAGTCCTTATCCTTGTACTCTGTGTTGTACAGGCTTCTTTTAGGAGACCTCTCTAGCTTAGGGATCCCGTTATACCCAACCTCCTTTTCCTCAACAAGTCAAATTAAGCAGCCAGTACCAGAAAAAGAGATCTCAACTTTCATTAAGAAACAAATAAAACTAGATGAAGAAAAAAGTTCAAGACCCAACTCTTCCCTTGCTATGGAACAAACTTCCCCTGTATGTCAAGCAATGTGACTCCCTGACATCCTTCAAATGTAGCTTAGGCAGCTGGATGGCTGCTTTTAAATTTGCCATGATATTACAATTAATACCCTCCTTGCAAAAGGTGAATGAGCCTGAGAGTAGAAGATGGCAAGGCATGCATGCTTGGTCTCTTGTTAAACTTATCTTGTACATCATAAGATCCAATGAACAATTTCAGCTAGGAAGCAAACAACAAAGTTATCAAGAGTTTCTTCATGAGTAAAGTATTTTTTTGATAAATTAATATAATTTGGCATTCTTATTTATCATTTGCCATAAATGTTTGTTAAAGCAATTTTTAATAATGAATGTATTCCAAACCCTTTTAATGTAGAACAAAATTGTTAAGGCTCAGAATGAGGAACATTCCTCATAATGAGGAACAGTTGAAAAGTATGAGGAGTGGTGTCTTTTTTGTATTCTTCAGTTTCATGGCATTTTTTAAACATAGAGAAATAACATGATAAAAGATGAGCACAAATTATAGATATGATACATATTACAGCAACAGTATTGAGAGGTGGTGATTATTTAGAGCATTATACTGTTCATAACTACTTCTGCAGAACAGAAAAAAAATCCCATTATGCAAAGTCTATCACTTTTTTCAAATGCAAATTCCTTTACTATATTGCCATTGTAGCTATACTGAATCCCAGGGGTCCACATTAAAAGAAGAGAGTATGATGAGGATTTTTTTTTTCAATAAACAGGCAAAGTAACAGATCATTCTATTTGTAAAAGGGCCCGTATCTTCCATCCCATTTATTAATAAAATTTTAGGGGAATTAAATGGGGACTGCTGCCTGTCTAACAAATGGAAGTAATCAAGAAAAAATGCCAGAGCTTATCAGAAAGTTACAGCAGCAATGGCTGTGAAACAATGCTACTGTTGTAACAGCAACACAAATGTATTGGTGAGGTCTCCAGTGTTCTTAACTACAGGAAGACAGGTTAGGAACATCAGCAAACATACATTGTGTACACTGCAGTGTACATGCAACTAGTAAGGGAGTAGCAAAATACAGTGGATATAAAAAGTGCACACACCCCTGTTAAAATGCCAGGTTTTTGTGATATAAAAAATGAGACCACAATAAATCATTTCAAAACTTTTCCCACCTTTAATGTGACCTATAACCTGTACAACTCAATTGAAGAACAAACAAATCTGTTAGGGAAAAAAATATAAAAAACATACACTACGCTGGTTACATAAGTGTGAGCACCCTTAAACTAATACTTTGCAGAAGTACTTTTTGATTTAATTATAGCATTCAGTGTTCTTGGGTACACACCTGCCATCAATTAAAGAGACTCTGATTAACCCCAAACAAAGTTCAGCTGTCCTAGTAGGATTTTCCTGACATTTACTCAGTTGTCTGCTACAGCAAAAAACATGGTTTGCAGACAGCTTACAAAGCATCAAAGGGCTCTCACTGTTGAAAGTTATCAGTCAGGAGAAGGGTACAACAAAATTTCCACAGCATTAGATATACCATGGAACACAGTGGAGACAGTCAACAAAAAGTGGAGAAAATATGGGACAACAGTGACGATGCAAAGAACTGGATATCCCCCCAAAATTGATGAAAAGACCAGACGAAAATTAGTCAGGGAGGCTTCCAAGAGACCTACAGCAACACTGAAGGAGCTGCAGGAATTTCTTTCAAGTACTGGTTGTGTACTACATGTGACAACACTCTCCCATATTCTTCATATGTGACCATGGGGTAGGGTTGCAAGATGGAAGCCTTTTCTTATACAGAAAAACATCCAGGCCCGGGTAAAATTTGCAAAACAATAGATCAAGTCTCCCAAAAGCATGTGGGAAGATATGTTATAGTCTGATGAGACCAAGGTTGAACTTTTTGACCACAATTCCAAAAGGTACGTTTGGCGCAATAACAACACTTCGCATCACCAAAATAACACCATCCCCATGGTGAAGCATGGTGGTGGCAGTATCATGCTTTGGGGTTGCTTTTCTTCAGCTGAAACTGGGGCTTTAGTCAAGCTGGAGGGAATTATGAACAGTTCCAAGTACCAGTCACGTTTGGCCAAAAAACATCAGGCATCTGTTAGAAAGATGAAGATGAAGGGGAATTTCACCTTTCAACATGACAATGACCCGAAGCATACATCAGTTTTGGAATGGCCCAGCCAGAGCCCAGACCTAAATCCAATAGAAAATCTGTGAGGTGACCTGAAGAGGGCTGTGCACAAGAGATGCCCTCACAATCTGACAGATTTGGACCTCTTTTACAAGGAAGAGTGGGTAAATATTGCCAAGTCAAGATGTGCCATGCTGATAGACTCCTAGCCAAGAAGACTGAATGTTGTAATTAAATCAAAAGGTGCTTGAACAAAGTATTAGTTTAAGGGTGTGCACACTTATGCAACCAGCTTATTGTACGTTTTTTATTTTTTTATATTTTTTCCCCTAACAGAGTTGTTTGTTTTTCAATTGAATTGTACATGTTATATGTCACATTAAAGGTGGGAAAAGTTTTGAAATTATTTATTGTGGTCTAATTTTTTATATCACAAAAACCTGGCATTTTAACAGGGGTATGTACACTTTTTATATCCACTGTACTTGCAGTGCTTACCATTTGTACATACACAGCATGGGCCCAGTAACACTATTCACCTTGGGTACTGTATTTAAGTAGAGAAATGTTCCTTTACTTAAAAAAACTAAATAAATAGCCCAATGCAATCCACTGAAAAATGTTGTAGCTTTGTTTGTTGCCTTCCCAACTTGGGTAGAAAGCCCATGAATATTAACTAGTATAGTAGAGAAATGCATGCAGCTGGTTTGAAAGTGCAGCAGCAGGTGGAAGTAATATAGCATAATGACTGCAGTCAGTGAATAAGGGGGCTGTGGGCTAGGTGTGACCAGCTGACCAACTGGCATAATGGTTGAGGTCTTCACCTCCTATGCACAAGGTGCAAGCTTCAATCCTGACCACCAGCAAATGCCTGTATGTTCTCCTTGTGTCTCTGTGGGGTTCCCTTCCACCTCCCAAAATCATGCCAAGTGTTTCCACCTCAAATGCACCCAAGAATGGAGTTGTGGGCAACAATATAAACTTTAAATGATGCCTATACAGGAGAAAAATTGTACAGACCAACCACTCTGGACATCAACTCTGGTGTATAGTAACATAGAGCTAGGATAACACCTACCCCAGACTGCGTTCTGTGCTAGGGCTAGCCACTTGGTGTAAAAACTGGATCTAGCTGATTGGGTCATGTTGACTAATGTCACCAAAAATGGACATGGGAATTTTCTGGTCATAAGTGGGTTAAAGACCCATCCTACTCCAAACTATGCCAGGGCCATGCTAATGGTGTGAGGGGTGTATGCACCCTTATTAGCCAGTGTGTGAAATATATAAACCCCAGAAACCCTGGATCAATAAGCTACTGGACAGCTGAAGTCCACTTCCCCAGCTTGGGTTTCCTAGGATAGCTCCACTGAGCAAAAGCTGGATGTAAATCCAATCAAGTTGCCAAACATGAACTAAAAATTGCTACACTCAATGTAGGTTCACTGACAAGATGCAGCTTGGAAAAGGATGACATGATGGTAAAAAGGGGGCTGGACATCCTCTATATCTAGGGATAAAAGCTGAAAGGTTAATGCAGCAAATATACTTGATCCAGTGTCTATTAGAAATGGCGTAGGAACTGAGGTGAGGGAGAAGCTTCAGAAGGTAGTGTGGCACATCATCAGAATTAGTGGCAGACTTGTGGCAATCAGACTCCATGCTTATATTTGTAATCTCAGCCTACGCCCCACAGCAGAATTTTGATAATGAGGAAAAGAGTGCACTCAGACAGCAGTGTTAGGACTTATTAGACAACATGAACTGGTATTGATAATGGGTGACCTGAATGCACATACATGAACAGACAGAACATGATAACAGGATTGACTGGATCCATGCAAATGGGATAACAGGAACAAATAAGAAGAGAAGGCCATACTGGACTTCTGTCTGTCAAATAGCTTAACAGCAGCCAAAACATGGTTCGGCAAGACAGACATTCACAAGATGACATACAAGAGTGGCCAACATTGAACTCAAGTAGACTTCCGCCTAGTAAGTAAAAGGCACTGGGGTAGAATCAGTGATTGCAGTCATCTCCAGTGAAACAGTCAGCTGACGACATAAACCATCGATTGCCACAATCAGCTGCAAACAGTGGTCACAGAAGGCTCTAACGTCAAAACAGACTAGGCTAGAAGTTGAATGGAGGGAAATCACAGGAGTTCAAGAAATTCCTCAAAGCTCTAGTACCTCAGGTAGAAGAGAAAATAGGTGCAGTTAAAGAAGAATGGTAGTGCCTCAAAACAGCATGTGTGAGGACTATAGACCTGACCTTTGGCTGAGCCAGGTATAAAAATAAGATACATAAGAAAAGCTGGAGGTGGAATGCAGAAGTCCAAGAAGTCATCAAAAGAAAGAAGGAGTGGGGGGAATGGCCAAGATGGCTAAATGAAAGCAGCAACTGCTGAAAACTCAGTGACCGAAAACTTTTCTCTGACAGAAACTGTAATCAAAAAATTAAAATTTGGAGATACGTGTAAGCTAATTGTATTCATTAACAGTCAGAAAAAAAGATTTATAGCTTCAAGTTCTTCAAAAGCTGTAATTTTCCTGTCAGAATTTTAACAGCTTGGTTAAGCAGAAAAGACTTCAACATGAGCCACTAAAGAAATGCCATTCAGGATTCTAGTGTTAAAAAAAGACTTTCAGTCACTAATATCTGCTATGCAGAATGTATTACTTAAATTGGACAAACTGGGCACCAGAATGGAAAGTTTCAAAGAATAGATTGGAAGGAAGATGGAACATTTAGAAATTCTTTTGGTAAGTGTGCAAATCAGCAGTATGGAAGACGCTTTAAATGATCATGAAGGGAGAATAACTGAAGGTGAGTCTCAGACTGAACTTCTTTTAAAACAAAATAACTTTTTATTAAAAAAAAAAAATAACATAGATAAATTTGATGAATTAGAAAACAGACTGAGATGAAATAACATGTGAATTTATGGTATACCTGAAAGTATGAGGGAGACAATATAATAAACTTCTTAATGACCTGACTACATCAAACATTAAATCTATCTGAAACGTCATCTTTTGCAATTGGAAGGGCACAGAGATGCCTGAGAGCACGTTTGAAGAATGAAAATGCACCACCACATTCAATTATAGTTAATTTTATATCTAGCTTAGAAAAAGATAAAATTTTAAAAACAGAATGAGCCAGCCCACTTATTGAAACAGGTGAACATGTTGACAGATCTAACAATGATTATTCCAGAAAAGAAATGAGCAAAAGAAAATCCTGCTTACCACTAATCAAGGAACTAAACAAGAAGAATATTAAAGCTACGTTGGTGTTTCTTGCAAAGATCGCATTATTTATTTCTGAATGAATTAAAATATCTGACATACTGGAGGAGATATCCACTTTTGTTAACAATAACTTGCAAGGCCAATGGTACAGTGGTTAAGGTGTATGCCTTTCAAGCACAAGGTGCAGGGTTTGATTCTCACCACTGACAAGAGCTTAACAGATTGAAATTATATGTTTTGGGGTTGGGAGGGTGGCCTAATGGTTAAGGTGTTTGCCTTACAAACAGAAGGTACAGGGTTTGAATCTCACAGGGGATAACTGGCTAGGCTTAAAATGGCTCGCAAGGGCAGTTAGCCTAGTACTAACCTATGAACCTATAAACAATTCTTAATAATGCTGAAGAAGTGGAACAGTATAGCCCTTAAGAGGCATAGTGAGCTGAATTCCTGGAAAGCTGCCTCTAAAATTAAAAAGCTTAAAAACAAGTGACTTTTATTATCTGATTGCAGGACTTCTATTTTCTGAAATAATAGATTTATCATTTCAGTAAAAGATCTGTACAGGAGTTTAAGTTTCAAAATATATGTAAGTATGTATTTACATTTTAAACTAAAACATTTTTTCATGATGAGGAATACAAATGGTTTGTTTTGCTACTTTGCTATATTTACAGTGAAAGACTTAATATATTTAATTTAACTACATTTATAAATGTATTTCTAAATAGGTTCATAGGTTTAGGTTCATAGGTTCATACTAGGCTATCTGCCCAAGGGCATTTATAAGCCTAGCCCATAGTTATGTGGCTTTCGCCACCCCTTTAGTTTGAATAAAAACTATGCCTATCATTTTTCTGTGCCTCTGTCAAGCAGTGACACTGAAGTAATCCCTGGGGTATATCTGCGATCTCCCATCCATTGGTCAAGATACCTCTTGAACAAGGCCAGCGAGGTGCTCTGCCTCACATGTACCGGGATTTTGTTCCACAGCATAGGGAGTCTCTGGGTGATGAATCTGTCCCTCCAGCACGTTCTATTTATAACCGTGTCAAGGTTTAAGTCTCCGCCCTTGTGGTTCTGAGGATCTAGATTTTTGAGGTGAAGCATATTCATCAAATCTGGGTTTGACATGGCCTTATATGTCAGGCACAGGTCACCTCTGAGCAAGCGGTATGAGACTGAATAAAGCTGGAGTTCTTTCAGTCGGGCAGCATAAGACATATTTTTGAGACCCTTTATCCTTTTGGTGAGGAACTTTTGGGGCCTTTCAAGCTGCATCAGGTGTCTGGTCAGATACATTCGAACGGGCATTGTACTCAATCATAGGTCTAATGAGTGATGAGTACAGGGGACGATGACCTCCCTTGATCTAGATGTGAATCCCTTCATGATCAGGTGGGCGATATAGAAGGTTTTCCTAACTACTTTAGCAACATGAGTGTCAAACGAAAGACTACTGTCAACTTGGGTCCCCAGATCCCTGATGACTTTTCTGTGCTCAATGGATTGTCACCTATATGGTAGCTAGGGGTAACCTTGTTTTTCCCGAAGGGTATGACTATGCATTTTTTGGCGTTTAACTTCAGGCCATGGCTCTGGCACCAGTTATCCGTTTCTGTGAGGCCCTTCTGGAGGACATCTGTGTCAGATGTGTTTTCGACTATGGCGCCCAGTTTGCAGTCATCTGCAAACTTTGTCAGCCATAACCCTCCTGTGTTTGCTTGTACTTCAGAAAAGTAGATGCCGAACAAGAGTGGACCCAGGACTGAGCCCTGTGGGACACCACTTGTGACAGGCTTTGAGTCTGACATGGCTCCAGCAACTCTGACCCTGTGGGTTCTGTCGCTAGCCAGTTTGCAACCCATCTTGTGATGTATGGGTTTACATTCAAGCTGATGAGTTTTTCGATGATACCTGAGTGGGGTATTGTGTCGAAGGCCTTTGCCAGGTCAAGGTAGGCTGTATGGACTGCCTTTCCCTCATCAATGGCCTTGGTGACTGTCTCGAAAAAGTCAACCAAGTTTAAGAGGCAGGATCTGCCTTTGACAAAGCCAAACTGGGTTGGATCCAAAGTCTGCAAGTTCCCTATGTCTTTATTTATGAGTTCCATTATGATCCTCTCCATGGCTTTGCAGATAAGGCTTGTTAAGCTAATGGGGCGGTAATTTCTAGGGTCTGTGGAGGCACCGCCCTTATGAAGTGGGACCACAGTCGCCGCGCCACTCCTTGGAGTGCGTATCCTGAGGTGAGGCTAAGATTAAACAGCTGTCCTAACTGTGGGTTTAATTCCTCGTTGAGTTCATGAAGCACACAGCCGGGGACACCATCCGGTCCCATGGATGCTGTGTTTTTGCCTTAGTGAGGGCAGTTCTCACCTGGGCGTTGGAGATGTTTGGGGCTACAATCCTCTGGAATAGATATCTCCCTTTTGGGGAGGGGAGAAGTTTGCACTGAACCTGTCAGCCAGTATGTTAGCAATGTGTGTAGGTTCAGTAATTTTCACATCATTTTGAACTAATTCTGAGCATATCTGGGAGTTTCCTCCTAGGTTTCTAACATAGCTAAAGAAGGCCTTATGATTGTCTTTAGAGTCCTTGGCGATTTTTCTCTCAAAATTTGCCTTTGATGATTTTATGAGAGCTCTTTGTTTTTTACTTATAATGATCAAAGGTGTCTTACCTTTCAAGGATTTTGCTCTATCTTGTAGTAGCTTCCTCCTTTTGTTGTAGAGCTTGTTTATGGCTGGGGTCCACCAAACTGGACGCTTGCCTTTGGTACAGAGAGTCTTAGTTTTGTTTGGGATTGCCTGATCCATGCAGTCCTGTAGGTGCTGGTAGAAGGCATTTGTAAGTGATTCAGCGGTTTGAGTAATGTTTACCACTGGCTCAGGGGCCTTAAAGGAGACCACACTAGTTTTAGAAGTGTGAAATCGGCTTTTGAGAAGTTTTTCACTGTGGTCTTTTTTGTTTCAGGTGGGGCGGGATGAGGACCTCCAGCGAGATTAGTTTATGATCTGATCTCACCAGTGAGGGGTATACTTCGGTGTTGAACATTTTGATCCCATGTTCGTGATGATGAGATCAAGTATGTTTTCACCTCTTGTGGGGATGGTGACTAGTTGTTCCATGGCATTTGAGTTTATGAACTCCAGGAATCTTTGGGTTAGAGTGTTCAGGCTTGAGTAGTGTTCCCAGTCTATATTAGGGTAGTTGAAGTCACCTAGTATGATGGTGTTTGGAGATACATTTATCCTCCAATGTTTTCAGGAAGGCCATGTGAGGTTCCTGAGTTTGAGAGGGTGGCCTGTAACATGCTACAAATTGCAGAGCAGTCTTGCCTATGGTTAATTGCACCTGTATGGTCTCCGATGCATCGTGCGTTGCCACCAACCTTGAGGTGTGGGTGTCCTTTATGAATATGGACACCCCCCCTCCTTTCTTGGTGTTGTCCGGATTTTGGGGCCGGAACGTATGATATGAGGTGAAACCTGATAGTGCTGGGGTGCTCTCAGGAGCCTTGAACCAGGTTTCTGTCACAGCACAGACATCGATGTTCTCCATATTGAGAAGGGCCTCGAGTGCGTGCATCTTGAGATTGAGACTTCTGGCATTGAGCAGCATTACCCTTAGTTTTTTTCCTTTTTGGTGTTCTAGGGTGGTAGGTTTAGAATTTGAGCCTTGCCTAAAAAAGTTAAATGTTAAACAAACACTTCTTGTAAGAGAATGTCATTAAATTATAAGCAATAGAACTGGTAATGTTAAGAGTACATAAGTTAAGAATGTTATTTTATTAGTTTAACTTTGATTAGTATGTTCACTGCTGAGTTATACGAATGTCAGACCTAAGCAATATGCTAATTAGAAATGTTAAACTACTGGTGATTTTGTTTTCTTTGTTCCAGTGTAACGCATTCCTTTCTCAGGTTGTTTATAAAGCAATTAACATTTAAAATGTTTGAGAAAAAAAGAATGTTCCAGTGGTGTCTGTGAAATCAGAAAAGAACATTTAAAAAAGTTTGAGAACAAAAATGTTCCAGTGGTGCCTGTGAAATCAGAAAGGAACTTTTTTTTTTTTTAAGTATATATAACTGATAAATGCAATCAAAATAACTTTTTTTTTTCTTAGAAGTGAAGAATTGGTAAAACTAAAGCTTAATATTTTATACTGTATTTATTATTATTTATATTAATTTTTTATGTTTTATATCAAGCTGTTGCTGATATTTAATTTGCTTATATTTTGGTGAATGTTAATAACCTATGCTGTAATGCTATTAACTCTAACTGTACATATTAATAAAAATAAATAAAGGTAAATGTTTGTTACTGATAAGAACAGTTTAAAAGAATTAAGAAACATAAAAAACATACAGAGAAAATTAGCAGCTGTTGTGTGCTGTGAGTTGCCATTTTTCACATGCTGTACTCAAAGTCTAATGTTAGGATGTAAAGCTTAGATCAGAACAGCAGTTCACAATGGCTAAAAACACATATTCAAATTTAACAAGCTGGAATTATTTGATATATAGCCAAGATTGTAATACTACAATTAAAAAGAAGATTAAATATATTATGAATAATATGCAAATGCACAAGGAACGAAATATCTAATACATAAGATTAGTAAAATAGCAGTAAGAGTAAGTTAAGAAATATACACAAATACTATAATCTCTAATAGAGAGCTGATGATTAAATACCACTTTGATGGGATATTTTAGAAATACAAGTTATATAGAATAAAGAAGAATATTAGTAGGCAAATAAGACAAAATATATTTAAATAAACTGCTTATAAGAAATATTTGCATTACATATACCTGCATATGTTAGAAATGTGAATGTACGATCTCGTATAATTTACACAGAAAATCATATTAAATATTTTGAAAATAATCTGAAAGCTGAAATCTGAAGTTTGGTCATGTGAACTTTGAAGCTTTTTGCGTATTGTAGGTTACTAGATTTACTAAGACTACCTGAAATAACTCATTTCACAAGTCAGAGCTGAAATCTGAATGCTATAGTGCTGACTCAGTACATCCATTTTGATAGAAATTAAAGTAGATTTTTTAATATGTTTGTACCTGGAAATGGAAAATGGGATTTGAATTAAGTACATTGCAGCTTCTGAATACAATATAGAATGCATGATTTACATAACTGAAATAGCAAGACATTCTCTTTGACCTCAGTAATGTACATATTTTATTAATTAGTTTAATAAGCTAATATTTTTAAATATTTTGATATTTATACTGAGTGTTGCACAATTTTTAGACATAGACACTTGTTCTTGAAAAATTAATTCAGAGCTTTTTTTAGATCTATAAAGTATGTGTATACCTTTTAGCATGATAAATATATATGTGCATTGATTTTCCTTTTATATAGTAATTTATGTGTAACTTTACACATATCTTCAGGCCCACTCTGTTCTACTTATTTATTTACAGATTTAGTTATAATGTTGAATGAGTGAACAGCTTAGGAATATTTAATTGATAATTTACACTATTACTTAAATAGTATTTGTTCAATTAATATCTGTAATCAACAGAAGACAATTATTAAACTTTTATGTAGTAATGGAAGAATAGTTTTAAATGGCAAAATATATAATTAAATTAACAGTCCTTTAGTATTTTTAATGTATATATAATATTATATTAATTATTTGTAAGTCATAGCTTTTGGCTAGTTTTTGGATAAGTTATTAGGTATTCAGAGGTAGAGAGATAGTATAGTAATGTGTCTATTCAATAGGCAAACTAGGAACTTTGGTATCCACAGTAGGTTGTGTATTATTATCAATATATATAGTTACAGTTGTAGACTTTTTGTTTTTGTTACTTATGAGTTTTAGTAGTTTAGGTTGTAGAAAAGAAGAATTCAGAAAATTGTGGAATGTTAAGACAGTGTTGAAGGAATGCAATGGAGTCTTATATATGATTAAACTAATATGTAAAAATAAATAAATCAATATAGTGGAAAATGTGTTATATTATCTATAAAATGTTTGTATAGTCAATTTATAATTTATTAGTGTAAATGGATTAAATGATGGTAATAAAAGGACATCATTTATGAGATATCTAAAGTTAAACAGAGACATTATATTCTTGAAAGAGACTCTTAGAATTTTTATCATCTGCTTCTTTTAACAAAAAGAGGAGAGGAAATGCTATACTTTGGAGAAAATCTACTGTAATGCCTAAGGTCATGAAATCTATTAATGATCCCAAAGGGAGGTATACATTTGTAATAAAGAAATATAATGGCAAACTGGATCCCTGGAATAGGTGCAAGAGTAAAGATAACTTAAACCTGCTACAAAGTCACTGGAAGGGCAGTTTCATTTTAGCAGGGGATTTTAACTGTATATCTAGTATAGAATATAAAAGTGAATAGAAGAAAGATAAAATTCTGCCACCAGCTAAAGCACTAAACAGATGGATTAGTAATAACAATTTAGTTGCTTTAACAGTAAAAGCAGAAGATAAGTCATTGTTCTTTACTCATTACTCTTATGCGCATGGGATGCAAACTAGAATTGACAGGATTTATGCCTCTATAGATTTTCTTAATACAGTGAATTATTTTTAAATTATTCCTTGACCTTTATGCCCTTGACCATTAAGTATTAATGTATTAATGGATATAAGGAAATTTCAAATTATTTTTATAAACCCGGTATATATGATGAAACTAAAAGAATTTAAGAGTTGCCTTAGAGAACAAAATGATATTTTTTTTTATCTTTGAATGATAATGGTCAGATTAGAAAAATCATATGTAGGACTCCTTAAAATGTATATTAAAGATACAATGTAAGCTGGGATGGTAATAAAATGAAACAATGGGATAAAGAGCTATTAGAAACACAAGATGAAATACATAAAGTAAGGTTTGAACAACAATGAAATTAGATAATACTAAGTCATAAAAATAATGACAAAACATCAAACACTTTTACCGCTTAAAGCAGCAATAGCTTTAGAGAAATACAGTTGCACAGTTATGTGATAACCTCAAAAAATCTACATATAACACGATTAGAAGTAAGATGCTAAGCAAAAAGGCACAAATCAATAATATCCAAAAGCCTCACACAAATAAGCTTCCTTCAGACATAGAGGAAATGATTAACATTTTTAAAAAAAATTCCATGAGTATCTTAATAAAGATAAAATAATTTATTTATTTATTTTTCTGTTGACATTTGATTAGCGTGAAAGTCCGAATGGGTATAAGCACAGTTTCATTGAAGGCCTGGAGAAAAAAGCTCCAAATTATTACAAAACATTTTGAAAACAATAATTCTACAATCTTTAAAAATAAAACAAAACATCTGCAGTTTAAATAATTATAACAAATTAGACATAATATAAAAAACATTGGTTAAGAACTGATAGCAGTTATATGAGAATCATTTAATATTTAGAGAAGTTTTAGACAGGTTGTAGAGAAATTAAAGGTAAGTGAGTATAATATAAACAGGAAATGCAACATGAAGGGAGGGAAAAACAGGCTTATGCTATATCTAGAGAGAAAGTCAGGGAAGACAATTTGATAGAATTAAGGAAGTAAATGAAGAGGGGAGAGAAAGGAGATATAATGAATGAAAATGTACTTGTTCACATTTAGGGATATAGTTTATCTTGACTTTGAGCAAGAATAGAGACAGACTTTACCTATAAAGTCTTTCAGAGAGGCTTTGAAAGATGGGAGGGAGGGTACTGACTTGATGGATACAGGTAAGGAGTTGCAGGCCTTAGCAACGTTGTATAAGTACAGACAATAACCAGCAGATTTGATAGGTTTATAGACAGACAGGAGTTTTTGGTTACTGGACTGCAACAGTGAGGATGGGAGCACCATAAAGAAGTGTGGAAAGGAGATAAGTAGTGGCAAAGTGTACTTTTGGTTGCATTGGAGAGAAAGTCTTTGGCTCTATATAGCATCCCTAGTTTTTGAGTTTTTCTTATGCAATTTTGTATATGCAGGTTGAATGTAAGATTCTCATCCATTATCAGCACTAACAATAATATACTATGAGAAGTGAACTCAATGGTTGTATTATCAAGACAGAGAACTTTACATTTTGTTGTTTCATGAGAGAGGGATCTGACGGAGAAAAGTAGTAGTTTGGTCTTTTTTTAGTTGAGCATGAGTTGTGAATTATGTAGCCATGTTTCAGTGACTGCTAGAGCTTCCTGAGTATTTTTTTTGCAGGTATACCATGTTGTCAGATGTGAAAATTAGAGTGGAATCATATTTGTATTTTATTAGGGTGGCTTGCTGTTTGGATGTATAGAGGGTGTTGGTAAAAATGTTGAAGAGGAATGGACCAAGGATAGAGTCTTATGGAGCACTGTTGGTGATTGGGAGGTAAGGAGATGGCTTGGATTGCTATTTTACTGAATGATACCTTGTGGACAGATAGCTTTTAAACCACAGAAGAGTGGTCAGTGAGAGACTTAGTGAAGACATTAGAAGTAGAAGTTTGCTGTGACAAACTCTGTTGAATGCTTTATACAAGTCTAGAAATAAGGAGCAGACTAGTTTGCTGTTATCTCTAGCTTTACTGGCAGTAGCTATGTAGGTTAGAAGGGCAGTTCTGGTACTATGGGAAGGCAGAAGCCAAGTTGTGTAGGGGACAGGAGTTCTCCCTACAGTAGTCTAACAACTGTTTCTGTATACAATTTTCAAGTATTTTGGTGAGGGGAGATAAGACTGCCGTAGATCTAAAGTTATTAATGTCTGTTGAATTTCCTCCTTTGTGCAGAGGATTAATGTGCGACTTTTTCCAGAGAGAGGGAATTTGGAATTCCAGGACTGACCTTCAGATCAAATTACAAGTAAAAAATGAAAATAAACTGCCCAAGCCTCTGGAGTACGCTTGTCAACAAGAATAAAAATACATCAAAATAACACAAGCGTACTGATCCGGTAATGGTACCAAGGAAATACCAGCAGAGTCCATTCAAAAAATAGCAAACCCTTAATCCATGAAAAAATAAAAACGAAGAATGAGCGCTTTTGCGTAACTCAATGTACGCTTCATCAGATTCTAAATCACTATAAATCTCATTCAATTTATATACAAACCTATGTCTTAATTGATTAATTCAATAAACAATTAAGTAATTAAAACATCAATTAAAAAATTCAAAAATTGGTTAACTCCTTAGTCACAAAAAAGCAAAGAGACAAAGAAACAAGTCTACCTGCTTTTTAAAACCATATGTAAATGTTTGGCATAATTTTTATAAAACTACTGAAATCGTATAAAGAACTATATAATTCTTAAGCCTAAAAATATATAAATTTGTATGATGTATTCTAAATGTATACAAATGTATCAAATTGCCAAATAGACTGTGAAACCGAAAACAGTATAATATAGCAAACATATAATATAAAAAATTCTTTATATCATTTGAAGATATATTTTAAAATTCTAAACATTGTGCCAATATCCCTCATAAATCAACACATATGTAAAAAAGATATGTATACACATCACATAAAAAATGATCAAAAGAAAATAAAAATAAAAATAAAAATGAAAATATATAAATACATTATTTCCGATACTTTAAAAAGGGTTTAAGAGATGTATATTGGTTTAATCTAGGAAACCGATGGGCTCTCAATTTAAGAATCCATTCAAGTTCTTTTTGTTCTAACATGTTTACATAATCTCCCCCTCTTTCACTTATGTTTACAATTTGTAATACTCTGAACCTAAATTCATGATCACTATATTGGAGTACATGTTTTGCTAATGCATTAAGTTCATTTTTCCTTTTTATATCGTAAACATGATTATAGATTCTATTCTTTAACTTCCTTTTTGTTAACCCTATATAGTAAGCAGGACAAAATTGGCAAGAAGCCAGGTAAATCAAATTAGTAGTGTTACAGGTAGCAAAAAATCTGGGAACAAAAGAATAATTTAAGATAGGATGAGAAAACATCTGTATATCCGTAATATAACGGCACATATTACAACAGCTACAAGGATATGTTCCAAGCCTTATAGGGGTTGACAAGCTCGATGTTGCCTTAACATTCAAATCAGTACAAAGTATTCTTTTTACACTTTTATTGTTCCTATATGTAAAACTAGGTAACTGACCTATTAATTTTGCTGTTTTATCATCTGTGATTAGTATCTGCCAATTTTCATTGATAATGTTCTTAATAGCCTTATTATCATTAGTGTAGGTCATAATAAACTGTACTTTGTCTTCATATCTAGTAATCTGTGTATTTTCTCTATTATTGAATTTCCCCTTAATGGTTCTGTCAACTGAAGTTGGTACTTGTTTATCACTTAAAACTTGCGTTCTAATTTTCTTTACCATTTTTACATCATACCCTCTTTCTATAAACAAGTTTTCCATGCTGTCAGCCTCATATTGCAGATCTAGATTCTCTTTACATATTCTAGTTAACCTCAGGAATTGACTTTTCACAATCCCTAGGAATACATATCTGGGATGCATGCTATCATATCTAAAAAGTGTATTTTTCCAGCAAGTCTTCCTGTATAGTGTAGAGGACAACTTGCCATCCTTAATCTTTAACTTGATATCTAAAAAATTAACTTGTTCATATGAGGCTTCCATTGTAAATCTCAGAAAGTTACTAGTGCCCTCTAAATAAAATAGAAAAGCCTTGAATTCCTGAACTGTACCTTCCCAATCAGAACATCATCTACAAATCTCCTGTACATGAGAATTTTCGTATACAATTCATTTGTAAAAAGATGTTCCTTCTCCCAATGATGAACCACAAGGTTAGCATACATATTAGCGCAGGGTGTGCCCATTGCAACATCCCACTTTTGTAGATATAATGAACCTTGAAAGGAGAACACATTATATGAAAGTACCAGATCCAATAATTGGCAAACAAAAATTTCTTTATTTTGACTGATCTCAGGATAATTTTGGAGTAGCTCTCTTATAGCTTGGATACCTTGTTCGTTGGGTATGCATGTAAAAAGACTTTGAACATCTAGTGTCACAAGAAGATGAAATCCTTTCTGTAACCTAACATCAAGTTTATCAATGGTGTCTAGTAACTGATATGCGTCTTTCAAGATGGTAGGCACTTTATTAACCAATGGTTTAAGTGTTTTCTCTAAGTAAATAGAAATATTCTCTGTGATCCATTTGTCAATGGGTTGAATTGGTGGGGGAAGAATGCCCTTATGCATTTTTGGTAAACCCTTAATGACCGGAATATGAGGATGTACATTTAGAAAAAAAAAAAAATCATATAACTCTTTAGTAATTTGTTGGCACATTAATAAATCATATAGTGTATCATTTATCTCCTTATAAATGCTGATGAGTTTGTCATGATTTATATCCTTGTATGTTTTGTCATCACTAAGCATCTGTATCATTAATAAAACATAATCATCTGTATTAAACAATATTAAACCTCCTCCTTTATCCACTGGTCTGATTACCAGAGAAGCTTCACTAGACAACTTTCTCAATGATAAATTCTCTTCTCTACTCATGTTAAAATATAAACATTTTCTGCTCCCATTACAGAAATAATTGTAGAGATTCCATTCACATACCTTAATGAAGCATTCAATATGTGCGGGTAATGGGGGGGGGGAGGTGCTATTACATTTAAATTTTCCTATATCATTATATCTAACTGAATTAGTTACATTTTTGTCATAGAAATAGAGCTTTAACGCTAGCATGCGGCCAAACTTTCTCAAGTCAATTAATATGTCTTGCAGTCTGCTGCCTTGTGAAGGTATAAATGTTAAACCTTTGTTTAATAGGCTAATATCCGAAGCAGATAACACAAACCTGGACAAATTATAGAATAAATCAACTATTGTCTCTGCCGACGCCTCTGCTGTGTGTTTTCCCCTGAAAATTTGCGTTTTCTCCGGTCCCAGCTCCTCGACCGATCTCTTTGGAATGTGTATGGTCTCACTGGGTAGGGTAAAAAAGACGCCACTGAAGTGTTACTGTATTTCGATATGGCACCTGTTTCTTTAGCAGCTCTCCTGCTCATATCCGCTTCTTGATTAGGCATGGGTGTAGAAGCAGATGCAGGTACTACTGTACATTCTACCATTTCCGGAGGGGTGGCAAAAGCTTCGTCTGAAGTGCTACCTAAAGAAACACTTCCTGGCACAGCTAAAGAATGCGATGTTCTCTCTGTGGTGACTAGAGTGGTATCAATTTGTGACACAATCCGTTCAGTGGCTCGACCCCTAGGTGTAGACCTCTGGTTTCTCGGCCAAACAAAGATGTTCCCAGATGAAAAATCACGATGATCCCTTTGGAGTTTCCGGTGTTTTACCAATTGTAGTTTATTGCTATATGACTTTACTTGTAAGTAAATATCATCAAGTCTCTTAAGACAAGAGTCATGATCAAAAGATTCACGAATCTCATCATTCAATTTCGTAATTTTTAGGAGCAATTCTTTCTCAATAGGTGAAAAATAGTCTATGATTAACTGCATGTATTGACGACTCGTGTCTAAATTAATTTCTTGCCACCTTTTTAAAAGGTCTGGGTGGCTGTCCCCATATGTAGGCATGCATAACACCCGCATGCCTCTGGGGACAATATGAAAATGCAAGCACGCCTCTAAATGCTTGCATTGCCACACATATCGTTGCAGCTTAAACAAATCATTTTCAAGTTGTTTGATTAATATATTGAACTGCTCAATGTTGCCAATACTATTATTTGCATTTGTAGAATCACAAACCTCTAAGTCCAAAGTCAATAAAGGGTTGATGTTATGTTTCGTGATTTTCATCCATTTATCATTCGTAGCCCTCGTCTCTGGATTGTAGTCTAATTCCACTGTCAAGTTGGCCATTCCGTATGGTAGGGCAGTTAAAACAGTAAACAACACAAATAAAAAATGAAAATAAACTGCCCAAGCCTCTGGAGTATGCTTGTCAACAAGAATAAAAATACATCAAAATAACACAAGCGTACTGAACTGGTAATGGTACCAATAAAATACCAGCAGAGTCCATTCAAAAAATAGCAAACCTTTAATCCATGAAATAATATAAACGAAGAATGAGCGCTTTTGCGTAACTCAATGTACGCTTCATCAGATTCTAAATCACTATAAATCTCATTCAATTTATATACAAACCTATGTCTTAATTGATTAATTCAATAAACAAATTAAGTAATTAAAACATCAATTAAAAAATTCAAAAATTGGTTAACTCCTTAGTTACAAAAAAGCAAAGAGACAAAGAAACAAGTCTACCTGTTTTTTAAAACCATATGTAAATGTTTGGCATAAGTTTTATAAAACTACTGAAATCGTATAAAGAACTATATAATTCTTAAGCCTAAAAATATATAAATTTGTATGATGTATTCTAAATGTATACAAATGTATCAAATTGCCAAATAGACTGTGAAACCTAAAACAGTACAATATAGCAAACATATAATATAAAAAATTCTTTATATCATTTGAAGATATATTTTAAAATTCTAAACATTGTGCCAATATCCCTCATAAATCAACACATATGTAAAAAAGATATGTATACACATCACATAAAAAAATGATCAAAAGAATATAAAAATAAAAATAAAAATAAAAATGAAAATATATAAATACATTATTTCCGATACTTTAAAAAGGGTTTAAGAGATGTATATTGGTTTAATCCAGGAAACCGATGGGCTCTCAATTTAAGAATCCATTCAAGTTCTTTTTGTTCTAACATGTTTACATAATCTCCCCCTCTTTCACTTATGTTTACAATTTGTAATACTCTGAACCTAAATTCATGATCACTATACTGGAGTACATGTTTTGCTAACGCATTAAGTTCATTTTTCCTTTTTATATCGTAAACATAATTATAGATTCTATTCTTTAACTTCCTTTTTGTTAACCCTATATAGTAAGCAGGACAAAATTGGCAAGAAGCTAGGTAAATCAAATTAGTAGTGTTACAGGTAGCAAAAAATCTGGGAACAAAAGAATAATTTAAGATAGGATGAGAAAACATCTGTATATCCGTAATATAACGGCACATATTACAACAGCTACAAGGATATGTTCCAAGCCTTATAGGGGTTGACAAGCTCGATGTTGCCTTAACATTCAAATCAGTACAAAGTATTCTTTTTACACTTTTATTGTTCCTATATGTAAAACTAGGTAACTGACCTATTAATTTTGCTGTTTTATCATCTGTGATTAGTATCTGCCAATTTTCACTGATAATGTTCTTAATAGCCTTATTATCATTAGTGTAGGTCATAATAAACCGTACTTTGTCTTCATATCTAGTAATCTGTGTATTTTCTCTATTATTGAATTTCCCCTTAATAGTTCTGTCAACTGAAGTTGGTACTTGTTTATCACTTAAAACTTGCGTTCTAATTTTGTTTACCATTTTTACATCATACCCTCTTTCTATAAACAAGTTTTCCATGCTGTCAGCCTCATATTGCAGATCACTTCTTAGATATGATAGCATGCATCCCAGATATGTATTCCCAGGGATTGTGAAAAGTCAATTCCTGAGGTTAACTAGAATATGTAAAGAGAATCTAGATCTGCAATATGAGGCTGACAGCATGGAAAACTTGTTTATAGAAAGAGGGTATGATGTAAAAATGGTAAAGAAAATTAGAATGCAAGTTTTAAGTGATAAACATGTACCAACTTCAGTTGACAGAACCATTAAGAGGAAATTCAATAATAGAGAAAATACACAGATTACTAGATATGAAGACAAAGTACGGTTTATTATGACCTACACTAATGATAATAAGGCTATTAAGAACATTATCAGTGAAAATTTGCAGATACTAATCACAGATGATAAAACAGCAAAATTAATAGGTCAGTTACCTAGTTTTACATATAGGAACAATAAAAGTGTAAAAAGAATACTTTGTACTGATTTGAATGTTAAGGCAACATCGAGCTTGTCAACCCTTATAAGGCTTGGAACATATCCTTGTAGCTATTGTAATATGTGCCGTTATATTACGGATATACAGATGTTTTCTCATCCTATCTTAAATTATTCTTTTGTTCCCAGATTTTTTGCTACCTGTAACACTACTAATTTGATTTACCTGGCTTCTTGCCAATTTTGTCCTGCTTACTATATAGGGTTAACAAAAAGGAAGTTAAAGAATAGAATCTATAATCATGTTTACGATATAAAAAGGAAAAATGAACTTAATGCGTTAGCAAAACATGTACTCCAGTATAGTGATCATGAATTTAGGTTCAGAGTATTACAAATTGTAAACATAAGTGAAAGAGGGGGAGATTATGTAAACATGTTAGAACAAAAAAAACTTGAATGGATTCTTAAATTGAGAGCCCATCGGTTTCCTTCATAGGTTCATAGGTTAGTACTAAGCTAACTGCCCTTGTAAGCCATTTTAAGCCTAGCCAATTATCCCTTGTAAGGCTCAAACCCTTCACCTTGTGTTTGTAAGGCAAACAACTTAACCATTAGGCCACCCTCCCTAGATAAGTTAGTACTAGGCTAACTGCCCTTGCGAGCCATTTTAAGCCTAGCCAATTATCCCTTGTGAGATTCAAACCCTGCACCTTGTGTTTGTAAGGCAAACATCTTAACCATTAGGCCACCTTCTATCTGTTCATAGGTTAGTACTAAGCTAACTGCCCTTGCGAGCCATTGTAAGCCTAGCCAATTATCCCTTGTGAGACTCAAACCCTGCACCTTGTGTTTGTAAGGCAAACACCTTAACCATTAGGCCACCCTCCCAGCCCTCCTGGATTAAACCAATATACATCTCTTAAACCCTTTTTAAAGTATCGGAAATAATGTATTTATATATTTTCATTTTTATTTTTATTTTTATATTCTTTTGATCATTTTTTTAAGTGATGTGTATACATATCTTTTTTACATATGTGCTGATTTATGAGAGATATTGGCACAATGTTTAGAATTTTAAAATATATCTACAAATGATATAAAGAATTTTTTATATCATATGTTTGCTATATTATACTGTTTTAGGTTTCACTGTCTATTTGGCAATTTGATACATTTGTATACATTTAGAATACATCATACAAATTTATATATTTTTAGACTTAAGAATTATATAGTTCTTTATACGATTTCAGTAGTTTTATAAAACTTATGCCAAACATTTACATAAGGTTTTAAGAAGCAGGTAGACTTGTTTCTTTGTCTCTTTGCTTTTTTGTGACTAAGGAGTTAACCAATTTTTTAATTTTTTAATTGATGTTTTAATTACTTAATTGTTTATTGAATTAATCAATTAAGACATAGGTTTGTATATAAATTGAATGAGATTTATAGTGATTTAGAATCTGATGAAGCGTACATTGAGTTACGCGAAAGCGCTCATTCTTCGTTTATATTTTTTCATGGATTAAAGGTTTGCTATTTTTTGAATGGACTCTGCTGGTATGTCATTGGTACCATTACCGGTTCAGTACGCTTGTGTTATTTTGATGTATTTTTATTCTTGATGACAAGCGTACTCCAGAGGCTTGGGCAGTTTATTTTCATTTTTTATTTGTGTTGTTTACTGTTTTAACTGCCCTACCATACGGAATGGCCAACTTGACAGTGGAATTAGACTACAATCCAGAGACGAGGGCTACGAATGATAAAAGGATGAAAATCACGAAACATAACATCAACCCTTTATTGACTCTGGACTTAGAGGTTTGTGATTCTACAAATGCAAATAGTAGCATTGGCAACATTGAGCAGTTCAATACATTAATCAAACAACTTGAAAATGATTTGTTTAAGCTGCAACGATATGTGTGGCAATGCAAGCATTTAGAGGCGTGCTTGCATTTTCATATTGTCCCCAGAGGCATGCGGGTGTTATGCATGCCTACATATGGGGACAGCCACCCAGACCTTTTAAAAAGGTGGCAAGAAATTAATTTAGACACGAGTCGCCAATACATGCAGTTAATCATAGACAATTTTTCACCTATTGAGAAAGAATTGCTCCTAAAAATTACGAAACTGAATGATGAGATTCGTGAATCTTTTGATCATGACTCTTGTCTTAAGAGACTTTATGATATTTACTTACAAGTAGAGTCATATAGCAATAAACTACAATTGGTGAAACACCAGAAACTCCAAAGGGATCATCGTGATTTTTCATCTGGGAACATCTTTGTTTGGCCGAGGAACCAGAGGTCTACACCTAGGGGTCAAGCCACTGAACAGATTGCGTCACAAATTGATACCACTCTGGTCACCACAGAGAGAACATCGCATTCTTTAGCTGTGCCAGGAAGTGTTTCTTTAGGTAGCACTTCAGACGAAGCTTTTGCCACCTCCCCCGGAAATGGTAAAACGTACAGTAGTACCTGCATCTGCTTCTACACCCATTCCTAATCAAGAAGCGGATATGAGCAGGAGAGCTGCTGAAGACACAGGTGCCATATCGAAATACAGTAACACTTCAGCGGTGTCTTTTTTACCCTACCCAGTGAGACCACACACATTCCAAAGAGATCGGTCGAGGAGCTGGGACTGGAGAAAAAGTACAGTTTTGTACCTACCATAAATGTAGATGTTCGAGGATCCACATTGCTGCAGTCCTAACTATTGGGGTAGTCCGCTGTCCAGTCGGCCCGAATACCAAAGTATATGGCTGACGTCGGTCACGGCGCATTAGACTGACGTCAGTACGTCAGGGTACTAATGCGCATGACCGACGTCATATCCTCAGTCTTTTCTTGCCCCAGATGTCAGAAGACCCTAAAAAGACAAGGCCAAAACCAAAACACACCAAACATACCTGCACCAAAAATATATACAATATATACAAAGGTACCAGAATATAATCTCACCTACACAATCACCCCTAAACACAGAGGGGAAGGAGGGAGGGTAAATTGGACTGCAGCAATGTGGATCCTGGAACATCTACATTTATGGTAGGTACAAAACTGTACTATGTTCTTCATTCCACATTGCTGCAGTCCTAACTATTGGGTAGAATCCCAAAGCAGAGGTAAGGGAGGCTGGCAAATCATAAGGAAGCAGGAGCTGATAACATGCCTTGCAAAATAGCTGTGGCAAAACCAGCCCTAGACTTAGAGTAGAGAGGAAGGTGATAATGCTTAGAGAAAGTATGCACTGAACTCCAAGTAGCTGCCTCCAAAATATCCTTAGTTGCCAACCCCCTTAGAAATGCTGTTGAAGTGGCAGTAGCCCTAGTGGAATGAGGCCTAATCCCAGCTGGAATCTCCTTGCCATGATGGGAATAACAAAATGCAATGCAGAACCCAATCCACCTAGAAATAGTTTGTTTTGACACAGGCTTGCCCTGGAACTCAAAGCAAAAGAAACAAACAACTGCTGAGACTGCCTAAAATCCTTAGTCCTGCTTAAATAATAACGCAATTGCCTGTGTACATCTAAAGTGTGCAAAATCTTTTCCCCTTTATTTTGGGGATCTGCATAGAAAGTAGGCAAATGAATGGTTTGGTTTAAAGCCACACTAGAAACCACCTTAGGCATAAAGGAAGGATTAGTGCGTAATGATACCCTATCCTTATGAAAAATCAAAAAGGCTCAACCGCCATAAGGGCCTGTAACTCAGAAACCCTTCTTGCAGAAGTAATGGCCAACAAAAAAGCAGTCTTCCATGACAAGTATTTCAGTTCAGCAGTAGCCGCAGGCTCAAAAGGTTGTAGAGTAAGTTTCTCCAACACAAAATTGAGATCCCAAGCAGGAGTAGGAGCTCTACGTGGGGTCTTATATTCTTTGCCCCTCTAAGAAATTGCTTGAACAAAGGATGTGAAAACAATGGTGGGTCACAATCATAGTGAGCTGAAATTGCTGCAGCATGAATCTTAATGGAAGAGAAAGACAAACCTTTGTCCAATAACTCAGTAAGATATTGAAGAGCCACACTCAAATTAGGCTCGAAATCTCCAAATTCTTTGCTGCAGTCCAAAATAAAAATCTCTTCCATTTTTCTGCGTACACTTTCCTTGTACTAGGTCTTCTGGCTTCCATAATCACATTTAAAACTTGTTGAGGAAGTTGAGACCTGCTGTCTTTCAAAACAGAATATGCCAGGCTGTTAGATGAAGAGAGTGAAGCTTGACATTGAGCAGACGACCTTCCTTCTGAGACAACAGATGTGGAATCAAGGGTAAAGGCCATGGAGGCTTCCTTACCAGACTCCTCAGTAATGGGTACCAGTGCTGTCGAGGCCAATCTGGAGCTATTAAAATCATCCTTGGCTTGTCTTGTCTGACCTTTAGAAGCACCTTTGGGAGAAGAGGAAGAGGTGGAAAAGCATACACATGAAGATTTTTCCAACTGAAAGAAAGAGCATCCACTTTCCAAGCTGTGTGATGAAATCCCTTCGTGCAAAACTGTGGCAGCTGGTGGTTTAGTGGAGAAGCGAACAGATCTATGTCTGGAGTTCCCCATGACACTGTCAATTTTTGAAATACATGAAGATCCAGTTTCCACTCGTGGGGATCCATGATTTGCCTGCTTAACACATCTGCTAAGGAGTTCTGTGCTCCCGGCAGAAACCTTGCCTTAAGAGTTAGTTGCAAGTTGAGCGCAGTCTCCCATAAAATCATTGCTTGCCTGCACAATGGGTAAGAATGTGTTCCCCCTTGTTTGTTGATGTACCACATGACAGTTGTGTTGTCTGTTAGAATCAACACCTGCCCTGGAAGAAGTAACTCCTTGAAAGCCATTAATGCAAACTGGACTGCTAACATCTCCTTCATGTTGATATGTAGATGCTGTAGTCTGGCAGGCCACTTGTCTTGTATCCATTTTCCATCTAGATGAGCTCCCCAAGCAATGTCTGAGGCATCCGTCGTTAGAATCTGACTCGCCTCTGGCCGGGTCACAGAGAGTCCCTTGTTTAGGTGACATTCCTGAGCCCACCACAAAAATTCCTTTTGAATGCAAGGTATTATTTGAATGACAGTGTCCAAATCCTGGCAGTGCTGTGTCCATAGATTGTTTAGATACCATTGTAGCTTCCTCATATGCAGTTTGGCATTGGGAAGCACCAGAATACAAGATGCCATGAACCCTAAGGCTTGAAGGACTGTCCTTGCAGTCAGCCCGGACTGAAGAGATAGTTGATGGAAGTAACTGGATAGATTCTTTTGTTTGTCCGGGGTTAAAAGGCCATCTGGGCTGCTGTATTCAGTCTCACACCCAGAAAGCACATGTCTTGAGAGGGTACTAGACTGGACTTTATTTCGTTCACAGAATACCCTAGGCATCTTAGCACTGCTATAACATATTCCAAATGCTGTAGAAGGTCTTCCTTTTCTTGAGCCAGAATCAGGCAGTCGTCCAAGTAAGGATAGATTTGAATTCCTTTTAGCCTGAAGTAAGCTATCACTGGAGCCAGAACCTTTGTGAATACTCTGGGCAGTGGATAAGCCAAAGGGCAATGCAGAGAACTGATAATGAGAATTTCCAGCTCGAAACGCAGATACTTCCTGCAACTTAGCCTTATAGGCACATGAAGGTAAGCTTCCTTGAGATCTAAAGTTACCATCCAGTGATCTTTGCCCAGCAGAGGTAAAAGCTGTTGTAACGTCAACATTTTGAACTTGGGAATGTCCAGATAAGTGTTGAGGATAGATAAATCCAGAATTGGTCTCCACGTGTTCCCCTTCTTTGGTACTAGGAACAGGCGAGAATAAAATCCTAGGCCCCTTTCTGGCACAGGAACTGACTGAATGGCTCCTATTTGGAGCAACAGAGAAATTTGCTTGTGAGCCTCTGTTCTTTGTAGAGGAGGAATGTCTGGCATGCCTTTGAAAGGAGGCAAGGTATGGAAATAAAACCTGTAACCGTGGTGAATGATATCCAGAACCCATCTGTCTTGGGTAATTAAATCCCAATTTTCTTTGAAAAGAGACAGCCTTCCTCCCAGAGGTGCTGCCAGGCGAGAATGTACTGGCAGCTGAAAAGGCAGGTCATTGGGTCTGCTTACGAAAGGACTGACCCCTGCCCTCACCAGAAGTCTGAGCAGGTGAACTCCCTGTCCTAGGCCTAAAAGAACCTTGAGCTCTGCCCCTACCACGTCTAGACCTACCCCTAGACTGGGAATCATAAGCAGGATAAGTCCACCCCTTAGTAGGCCAATTTCTACTAAACTTGGAGGCTGCACCTGCAAAAAATCTTTAACAGTTTGCATAGACTTAGCCTTGTCCTCCATTTTCTTTAAAACTGCTTCAACAGGCGAACCAAACAACACATCAGACTGTAAAGGAGCATCCAAAATCCTTGTCTTAACATGCTCAGCTAAGTTCTGATCTCTCAACCAGGCGTGCCTACGAAGAACAGAACCAGTGGCAGCCACCCTCGAGGAGGCCTGCACAGCATCAAAACCACACTGCAAGGAATGTTTACCCACCTGTTCAGACACATGAACTAAATCCTGCAACTCTTTACACACAATACCTTCTGCCAGAGCATCCACCTTAGATTTCAATTGTGAAAGGAGGTAATTCTGATATTTTAACATGTGAAACTGACAATTCAATGCCCTCATGGCTAAAGTGGAAGAAGTATACACTTTCTTTCCCCATCTATCCAAAGCCCTTGACTCTTTATCAGGAGGAACAGGATTTTTAACCACAGAAGCCTTCACACCTTTAGGCCCCTGAGAGACAGTTTCGGGTCTGCCCTAGGACTCTTGAAAAGATACTTATGAGCTTCAGGCACCCTATAGTACCTATCCGGTTTAACTGGTGCAGGAGGCAAAGAATCAGGATTCAGGAAGCCTCTGCAAAAACATCTTCCACCACATTCAGAACCGGAGGTATAGCTAAAGGCCTATGCTGGGGTAAAAACAAGAATTCCCTAAGCCTCTTCCTGGAATCAGAGAAATCTTGACCTTCCCATTTAAAATGCTCCCTCATGGAATGCAGGGTCTCTGAAAATGAAAAATCCTCAGGAGGAGAAGCTGAAGGAGTAGAATCATCCACATCAGAATCAGAATAAGGAGGATACTCCTGCAAGTCTTCAGCCGAAGACTCAGAAGCCTCCGAACAGTGCTCAAAACTCTCAAACTCAGGTTCCACCCTAGGCCTCTTATCAGGAGGGGGCATAGAACCTCTAATCATAGTAATCAAATCCTCTGCCATTTTAAGCATATGTTTCTTAGGCAAAGACCCTGAAGCACTAGGAGAAACCCCCACTGAAGCTACACTAGGCCTGCCTCTCAAAGAAGTCTTGGAAACAGAGGGGGAGGCTCTAACCACCTTAGGAAGAGAGGGAAGAACAGCCACCTGAGAAGCCCCCTCAGCCTGGCCTACTTCCTGAGAGGATACATCCTGTAACAATAAAGTCTCTCCCTGAGACTCCAAAGAAACACCTGGCAGAACCTCCGGCTCCACTGAGCCTTCTAAAGAACCGGCGTCAGGGACTGTCGGTTCTTCCACTCTAGGCTTTGCTGCTTTATCCTTGCGCTTTTTGCCGGCGGGCGCCGGAACATCCGACGGCATTTTATAATTACAACGCTTCCCAAACACTAACCTGGCACAGTCTAACCTTCTCTTAATAGTGCGTTTGTTAAATCTTGCACAAGAGCGGCATCCAACAACGTCGTGCTCAGGCCCTAAACAAGGTATACACAAAGTATGGTAATCCCTATGAGGTATCTGTTTCCCACAAGAAATACAGTTATTCACTTTTCTGACATCCGGTTAAATACTGAGGCAAGAAAAAACAAAATATTCCCAACGGGTACTTAGCCAACTTTGATTCGGTCTGAAACTCTGACTTCAGAAACTTTCAGAACGCCAACCTGCACTCGCAAAATTGCTTCTGCATCGGACCATGCGGCAAAAAAGACTGAGGATATGACGTCGGTCATGCGCATTAGTACCCTGACGTACTGACGTCAGTCTAATGCGCCGTGACCGACGTCAGCCATATACTTTGGTATTCGGGCCGACTGGACAGCGGACTACCCCAATAGTTAGGACTGCAGCAATGTGGAATGAAGAACATCGCAAATTTTTAGGGGAAAACACACAGCAGAGGCGTCGGCAGAGACAATAGTTGATTTATTCTATAATTTGTCCAGGTTTGTGTTATCTGCTTTGGATATTAGCCTATTAAACAAAGGTTTAACATTTATACCTTCACAAGGCAGCAGACTGCAAGACATATTAATTGACTTGAGAAAGTTTGGCCGCATGCTAGCATTAAAGCTCTATTTCTATGACAAAAATGTAACTAATTCAGTTAGATATAATGATATAGGAAAATTTAAATGTAATAGCACCTTCCCCCCCCCATTACCCGCACATATTGAATGCTTCATTAAGGTATGTGAATGGAATCTCTACAATTATTTCTGTAATGGGAGCAGAAAATGTTTATATTTTAACATGAGTAGAGAAGAGAATTTATCATTGAGAAAGTGGTCTAGTGAAGCTTCTCTGGTAATCAGACCAGTGGATAAAGGAGGAGGTTTAATATTGTTTAATACAGATGATTATGTTTTATTAATGATACAGATGCTTAGTGATGACAAAACATACAAGGATATAAATCATGACAAACTCATCAGCATTTATAAGGAGATAAATGATACACTATATGATTTATTAATGTGTCAACAAATTACTAAAGAGTTATATGATTTTTTTTCTAAATGAACATCCTCATATTCCAGTCATTAAGCGTTTACCAAAAATGCATAAGGGCATTCTTCCCCCACCAATTCGACCCATTGTCTCTGGAGACAAATGGATCACAGAGAATATTTCTATTTACTTAGAGAAAACACTTAAACCATTGGTTAATAAAGTGCCTACCATCTTGAAAGACACATATCAGTTACTAGACACCATTGATAAACTTGATGTTAGGTTACAGAAAGGATTTCATCTTCTTGTGACACTAGATGTTCAAAATCTTTTTACATGCATACCCAACGAACAAGGTATCCAAGCTATAACAGAGCTACACCAAAATTATCCTGAGATCAGTCGAAATAAAGAAATTTTGGTTTGCCAATTATTGGATCTGGTACTTTCATATAATGTGTTCTCCTTTCAAGGTTCATTATATCTACAAAAGTGGGGTGTTGCAATGGGCACACCCTGCGCTAATACGTATGCTAACCTTGTGGTTCATCATGAGGGGTTGGGACGATGGCCTAATGGTTAAGGTGTTTGCCTTACAAACACAAGGTGCAGGGTTTGAGTCTCACAAGGGATAATTGGCTAGGCTTAAACTGGCTTGCAAGGGCAGTTAGCTTAGTACAAATCTATGAACCTATGAACCTATGAATCATTGGGAGAAGGAACATCTTTTTACAAATGAATTGTATAAGAAAATTCTCTTATACAGGAGATTTGTAGATGATGTTCTGATTGTTTGGGAAGGTACAGTTCAGGAATTCAAGGCTTTTCTATTTTATTTAGAGGGCACTAGTAACTTTCTGAGATTTACAATGGAAGCCTCATATGAACAAGTTATTTTTTTAGATATCAAGTTAAAGATTAAGGATGGCAAGTTGTCCTCTACACTATACAGGAAGACTTGCTGGAAAAATACACTTCTTAGATATGATAGCATGCATCCCAGATATGTATTCCCAGGGATTGTGAAAAGTCAATTCCTGAGGTTAACTAGAATATGTAAAGAGAATCTAGATCTGCAATATGAGGCTGACAGCATGGAAAACTTGTTTATAGAAAGAGGGTATGATGTAAAAATGGTAAAGAAAATTAGAATGCAAGTTTTAAGTGATAAACAAGTACCAACTTCAGTTGATAGAACCATTAAGGGGAAATTCAATAATAGAGAAAATACACAGATTACTAGATATGAAGACAAAGTACGGTTTATTATGACCTACACTAATGATAATAAGGCTATTAAGAACATTATCAGTGAAAATTGGCAGATACTAATCGCAGATGATAAAACAGCAAAATTAATAGGTCAGTTACCTAGTTTTACATATAGGAACAATAAAAGTCTAAAAAGAATACTTTGTACTGATTTGAATGTTAAGACAACATCGAGCTTGTCAACCCCTATAAGCCTTGGAACATATCCTTGTAGCTGTTGTAATATGTGCCGTTATATTACGGATATACAGATGTTTTCTCATCCTATCTTAAATTATTCTTTTGCTCCCAGATTTTTTGCTACCTGTAACACTACTAATTTGATTTACCTGGCTTCTTGCCAATTTTGTCCTGCTTACTATATAGGGTTAACAAAAAGGAAGTTAAAGAATAGAATCTATAATCATGTTTACGACATAAAAAGGAAAAATGAACTTAATGCATTAGCAAAACATGTACTCCAGTATAGTGATCATGAATTTAGGTTCAGAGTATTACAAATTGTAAACATAAGTGAAAGAGGGGGAGATTATGTAAACATGTTAGAACAAAAAGAACTTGAATGGATTCTTAAATTGAGAGCCCATCGGTTTCCTGGATTAAACCAATATACATCTCTTAAACCCTTTTTAAAGTATCGGAAATAATGTATTTATATATTTTCATTTTTATTTTTATTTTTATATTCTTTTGATCATTTTTTATGTAATGTGTATACATATCTTTTTTACATATGTGTTGATTTATGAGGGATATTGGCACAATGTTTAGAATTTTAAAATATATCTTCAAATGATATAAAGAATTTTTTATATTATATGTTTGCTATATTATACTGTTTTAGGTTTCACAGTCTATTTGGCAATTTGATACATTTGTATACATTTAGAATACATCATACAAATTTATAGATTTTTAGGCTTAAGAATTATATAGTTCTTTATACAATTTCAGTAGTTTTATAAAACGTATGCCAAACATTTACATATGGTTTTAAAAAGCAGGTAGACGTGTTTCTTTGTCTCTTTGCTTTTTTGTGACTAAGGAATTAACCAATTTTTTAATTTTTTAATTGATGTTTTAATTACTTAATTGTTTATTGAATTAATCAATTAAGACATAGGTTTATATATAAATTGAATGAGATTTATAGTGATTTAGAATCTGATGAAGCGTACATTGAGTTACGCGAAAGCACTCATTCTTCATTTATATTTTTTCATGGATTAAAGGTTTGCTATTTTTTTGAATGGACTCTGCTGGTATTTCATTGGTACCATTACCGGTTCAGTACGCTTGTGTTATTTTGATGTATCAAATTACAAGTGAAAGCAATCAGTTTATAACCAGTACAAGGCAATTAACAATGATATACAAAGTAAAACAGGTTTTCCGTCATCCTCTTTGGTTAAACAACTGGCATATGCAGTATAATCTACTGGTCAAGAAAAAGGGGGCAGTAGCCAACTTAAGTAGGAGTTTCTTAGAATGCAGACTATTTCACAGAGACTCTTAATCACAGAGGAAGCATATATTTGACTGAATAAAGTTAATACACAGCTACACAGCAACTTTCTTCATGTTAAATGTGCATAAATTATACAATTATAAAATTCCCAATAAACTTGTATGACTAGGGCCATGAGGCAGAGCTCCTGCAGTATTGAGGTCAGATGTACTGATCCCAAGCTATTATACAATGACAAAATTCTCAATAAACTTGTAGGACTAGAGACTTGTGGCAGAGCTCCTATAATACCAAGGTCATACGTAGTGACATCATCCTGATTATTACAAAATTGACAAGTATTTAAACAAAAATGTTACTAATAAACTCAATGACCAACAAATATCCCTACTGAATAAGCCTATTACCTAACAGTAGTTAAAGAAGCATTAATTTGACAAAATAATTCCTCCCTCATGGAAACGTTCTGTAATCTCACCTATATTTAAACATGGAAAGGATAATAAGTTAGTTTCCTCATGTAGACCTATTTCATTAATAAATGTAGACTATAAAATATTTTCTTCCAGTTTGGTTACAACATTAAGAGATAAATTAATAAAGATCAAACAGGATTTACAGTCAACAGATTAATGTATCGTAATATAAAAAGTGTAGTAACTATCTTAGATTTAGCAAGAAGAATGAACAAGAAATTGACTCTAACTTAGATATCGAAAGAGCTTTTGAGTCTGTAGTTTGGAACAATTTGTTTAAAGCTTTAAAAGCATTTGCACTTTAAAAAATTTACTGGAATACTAAAAAAACTCTACAGACATGCAAAAGCATATATTAAAAATGAATCTTGCATTTCTCAAGGACTTACTTTAGTCAAAAACACAAAGCAAGGGTGTCCCTTGTCCCCTCTACTATTTGCATTAGTTATTGAACCCTTAGCTACAGTATAAGAAGCAATGAAAAAACTTATATATTCTCAATTAACGGGGATTATAAATCTAAAATACAGCATTTTGCAGAAAATATTTTACTAACTATAGGATATTCAAATTATTCAATTGAAAAAAACAGATGAGGAAATTGAAAAGTTCAAGAAATATTGATGCTGAAATGTAATAATAATAATAAAACTCAAACTTTAGTGTTAAAGCAATTACTAGCTAGTAAGTTTCAAGATAAATATACATATAATTGGGAATAAAAAGAACTAAAATATTTATGAATAAAAAATCTATCAAGATGTAAGAATGGACTTCCAAGATGACTGCACATTAAGTAACAGCTTAATTTTTGCTCTTCCAGTGTGAAAACAGAAACTTAGCAGAGAAAGCCAGTGGATTTATCCTTCTGGGTAAATTTCACTAACTGGCTAGTAAGTGCACTGCTTTGATGCCAGGAAAAAAGAAATACAGATGACCTGAAGGAAAATCCACTTTAAGAGGTGAGATAAAAACACAGACTGTGAAAAGTACTGTAACTCTTGAGCAAAAAGTAGTGCAAGCTCCAGACATGACTTCCAATAACCTAAAGGAAAGTATAAGAGGCCTGAATAAAATAAATGAAACACTGATGGAATATATTCACTCAAAAAGCAAAAGACTGGAAAAAAATGGAAGAAGCTTTAAGCAGATATTTACACGAAATGATAAAACTGCAAAATCAGAGGTTGAAATGAAGAAAAGGTTGGCTAAATATGAGACTGCACAAGAAGAGGTGTTTCAAAAAAAATAACAGAATTAGATGACAGTAAGTAGGGAAAACCTGAGATTTTCTGCAGTACCAAAGAAGCTGGAAGGAACAGAGTGTATTGATTTTATGAAAGCACAAATAAGCAAGTGCACTGGTATTCAACAGCAGGCACTGTTAACTGAAATGCCACACTGCATGTATACCAAAACATGCTATGAGAAAGCAACGTAGACCTTTAATAGTAAAGTTGCAATCCTACCAGCAGAATAAGTTGATTCTGACAAATCTGTGGCAGAAGGACAAAGTACCAAAAGTGAGAGGTAGCAGAGTGTTTGTGGAGAATGAATTGTACACTAGGCAGAAGAGGAGTACATTTATACTACTATTCAGCGAAAGTTGAGAAGCAGGCATGAGAATCAGGTTGATGTACCCAGCTATCTTCATGGAGAGACAAAATAATTTTTAATGATGTATATAATAAGAAGGAAATACAAAAATTTGTCCAACAAAAAGTGAACTATGAAATAGAAGATTCTGCTTCTTGTTTTTGATAACAAAGATCACAGAGAGACTGTGCCACTGCAACCTTTTCCAATGTTTCAATGAAAAATGCTTGAAAGAAGGAAAAAGGCACAAGAGTCAACTAGAAGAATTGAGACTACATAGGAAATGAAGCAGAGAAAGGATTTGGAAGAGGAAGACAAACAAGAATAAAACCAGTAAATTGGACATTGAAAAATGTGGGATTACAAAGCTATAATTATATTTGTGAAACATGACAGAACAAGAAAATCTGGAAATATTGGACTTTTTCTGGACTTGGTTAATCTTGTAGGGGACTCTAAAGCATAAGTCCTACCTCATGTCATGAATGTTCGGAAAAATGCTTAGGAGAGGGGAAGAGGAGGGAGAAAGTTAACTGTAAGTAAAACAATTTATTTTCTTAATGGTACTATTTTTATAGTGCATGATTTTCTTTGCATGCTATAAAGTAAAGTATTCTCAGTTATTTTTAAGTGTAATAAGGATACTAATGTAAACAGGTGTTCATGTTTTTTCTCCCTGTTCAGTATTAAGAAATGTAGGCACTGCAATGTAAAAAAAAAGTGTGGTTAAAACAGCATTACAAAATAAAAATCAACATGCTTTTTCTTACTTTTGCATAGGGGATATTAAGGCCCTTAGCTTGATCTAGTAACAAGTTTTAAGAAAAAAGCAAGTAAATGATAAAGAATACTGAATATTATATGGCTTTTTTTCTAACAAACAAATGTATGTTTAGCAGCAATTTTGTATTTGGTCCTCATGTCTTCAGGAGACAATCTCATAACGAGAAATGGCTATGAGATAAAGTTCTCTGAAAGCATTGAAGTGTTCACCCAGCTGGGACAGCTATAAAGATAAGGCAAAACCAGACAACACTTAGTAGAAGCATAGGCTGCACCATGCACTTTAGCATGGATAACATTTCATTTAGGTTAACTCAAGTTTGTGAGTCTGGCTGCCAGTTCAGAACATTTGTTCCTATTAGGAGGGTAAAACTTCAATATTTGAAGATGTACATAGTTATGTATATTATTATTAAGATAATAGGTTTTAAAGATATTGGGAGTGTGCATTGTGTTTTTTTAAGGTTTTCAATAACACAAAAAGTTTTGTTAGATGTGACATAGGCTCAAATGGATATGGCAAGAAAAAACTGTATAAAGTATCAACTTGCCAAACAGTGTATACGTGTAAAAAAAAAGCTAGAACTAGACATTTAACAAAAACCCTGTTACATGTAAAGGGTGGGAATGACAACTTTTTAGTAAAATAGTGCTTTTTGTAATGTCTTTAAATGTCAATGGTCTCACAGAGAAATACAAAAAGGAAAGCTTGGTAAACTATATTAAAAATGTAGAGTGTAAATAGCTATGCTACAGGAGACACACTAGGGAAATAACTAAACATTTGAATTTGATAAAGAAAGGTTTTCAGGATGGTTATTCAGTGGAATACCTACAACAAAGGAAAAGAGGAGTACTTATATTACTTGCACAACATGCTCTAATAGTGACAGAACAGGATAAAAAAAGATAATAATGGTAGATTTGTAGTACTAAGGGGGGTAATGGCAAGGGAGGAGGAGGATTACACTGGAATGTATTTATATTCCACCTAAAACTGTTAAAATGGAACTTAAGAAAAATTCTGGGAGAATTAATGAGCTTTCAGCAAGGAATGTTACTTGTATGTGAGGACTTGAATTTGATTTGCAACACTGAAGATGTGTCTGGGGGCCCAGGAGGGAAAATATAACAAAGGTGGGTATATTTTTGAAGAAATTTATGAAAATATTTGGCATGGAAGATGTGAATTCAATACTATGACTTTAGAGTGAAATTACATATTATTCCCAAAGTACAAATACTGGGCTAGGCTAGAAAGAATTAACATTTCACAGGAACATGTGCATTTAATTGAAGGTATTGATACTCACCCAATACCTATTTCAGATCATGCACCAATAATAACTAAAATAAAAACATAGGGCAATGAAATAAAAATGAGACACTGGCATTTTCCCACCAATCTGTTATAAAGAGGGGAATTTAAGGAATGGGTAGTGGAAATTACTTAGGAACCATTAGAGAAGACAGAAATACAGCTAGTGAGTGGGATAAAATTAAAGTGGACTTTAAAAATAGAGCTGAAATAAAAGAAAAAAAGCAAGAATATGCTTAAGAAGTAACAAGAATTATTTAAAGGGACAACAAATATTAAAGTACTGCAAAACAGAGGAATCTCACAGAACAAGAAGAGGAGCAACTGCAGAGTGCTAAACAGAAAATAAGGGATTACCTCAATAATATGCATGAGTTTAGAAAGATTGCTGTTAAGCAACTGGTTTTTGATAATAACTCTAGAGCACAAAAACTTTTAGCACAATGACTCAGGCAACAAAAAGTAAAAAGGAATGTTGCCAAGCTTAGAGACCCTATAACAAGGAAGATAAGAAGAGATCTTGTAGAAGTGTTAGAACATATTTCAGAAATTCTGTGAAAGTCTGTATAAAGCAGAGAAATATGGAAATCAAGAAAAGGTACAAATGGAAATATTTATGGAATAATTAAATATGGTAAGATTAGAGGAAGATGAGGCTGAATCACTAGCAGGATAAAAGGAGATGAGATAAAAATGGTGATGTCTAATCAATCTACAGGAAAGTCATCAGAAATAGATGGTATTCCTGTGGAAGTTTGGCAGCTAGGAGGGAAAAAACTGATAAAGATCTGGAAGGTTTTGCATAACAGTATTTTTAGAGAAGGATAAGTACCAACATCCTTGAAGAAAGTGACAGTAGCTGTAATACCTAAAGAGAGTAAAGAGCCATCAGATCCAGCTTCATACAGGCCTATTTCAATGCTAAATGATGATTATAAAATGTTTATGTCTATAATGGCTAAATGAATGGCTAAAGTGATGCCACAATTGACAGCTAATGATCAATATGATTTTGTGGAGGGGAGCAAACATGTGACAACATTAACATAGTATTAATGATCCAGAAGAAGCAAAATGTAATAAAATACCGCTGTTGTTGGTTGGTCTTCATGCAGAGAAAGCATCTGACAGAGTAAGGCATGACTTTATGAACAGGGCACTGGAAACACTTGCATTCCTTGTTAAAATTATAAGGTTGATTAGGATGACATATAAGGGATTGGAGGCTGAAAGTAAACTGGGAGGTTTCTTCTCTGATTATTTCTGCTTCAGCAGAGGGACCAGGCAGGGGTATCCTCTTCCCACTTTGTTATTTGTATTATATTTAGAACCACTTACAAATAAAATAAGGAACTCAGAAATACACGGATATAATTGTTATGGTAGTCAAAAAAAGCTGGCTCTATTTGCAGATGTCATTATTTTATACCTGATATAACCAGAAAAGGATATTACAGTGTTGTGGAACATTTTGTGACAGTTTCAAATCATTTCGGGATACAAAATTAATGAAACTAAAAAATATAGCAGTAAATTATGTACCCACACATGAATTGGTTCAGCAATATCCATATTTATGGGGACATGATAAAATGAGTATTTAGGATTATGGATTAAAAATTATTCCAGTGTGGCAGTTAATAATAAGATACAAGCAGTTAAACTGTTTTTAGACCCTTTAGTCTTATACACAGGTCAGGCATATTTTTATGAACCAGGGGAAAGGTTGTGGACAGAAATTAATGAAGAGCTGAATGATTTTTTTTTCTGGGAGAGAAATATGGCAAAAGTCAAATGGAATAAGTTGATTCTTCCAGTAGGACAAGGCGGATAGGGATTACCTGATTTGAAGGGGTATGTCAGAGCAACACAGGTAAGGGTCCTATACACAGCACAAGCAGAAAACTATAATTCAAAGAGGAAAGGGATGATGCTGCAATAGGAGGGAAGCTCACAAAACAAATCCAACTCAGTTCCTACATTCTAAGAAATACTGTGTAAAACTGAAAAAAAGAAGTTATCAGAATAAGATCTATAAATCAATCTAAGACTTTTATGGGGTGTAATAGCCTTGAAATGTTGCTACGGAAATACAAAGACTAAATGTATTAATTGTTACAAGATTACAGTAACAGTAGGTTTCATTTAAAGGCCAAGAAATGTAGCTATACTAATATATATATTCATTTTACATATTATATGCAGATACAACAGATATGAATGTGTCAGAAACTCACAGTCAAGAATACTGATAAGAATAATATACAGTGGATATAAAAAGTTTACACACCCCTGTTAAAATGTCAGGTTTTTGTGATATAAAACAAATGAGACCAAATTACCTTTAATGTGACCTATAACTTGTACAATTCAATTGAAAAACAAACAAATCTGTTAGGGGAAAAATATAAAAAATAAAAAACTTACAATAAGCTGGTTGCATAAGTGTACACACTCTTAAACTAATACTTTGTTAAAGCACCTGTTGATTTAATTAGAACATTCAGTCTTCTTGGGTAGGAGTCTATCAGCATGGTACATCTTGACTTGGCAATATTTGCCCACTCTTCCCTGCAAAAGCGCTCCAAATCTGTCAGATTGCGAGGGCATTTCTTGTGCACAGCCCTCTTCAGGTCACCTCACAGATTTTCTATTGGATTTAGGTCTGGGCTCTGGCTGAGACATTCCAAAACTTTAATTTTCTACTGGTGAAGCCATTCTTTTGTTGATTTGGATGTATGCTTGGTGTCAATGTCATGTTGATAGGGGAAATTAATCTTCATCTTCAGCTTTCTAGCAGACTCCTGAAGGTTTTGGGCCAAAATTGACTAGTATTTCAAACTGTTCATAATTCCCTCCACCTTGACTAAAGCCCCAGTTCCAGCTGAAGAAAAACAACCCAAAAGCATGATACTGCTACCACCATGCTTCACTGTGGGGATGGTGTTCTTTTGGTGATGTGAAGTGTTGTTTTTGCGCCAAACGTTCCTTTTGAAATTGTGGCCAAAAAGTTAAACTTTGGTCTCATCAGACCATAACACATTTTCCCACATGCTTTTGGGAGACCTGATGTATTATTTTGCAAATTTTAGCTGGGCCTGGATGTTTTTCTGTGCAAGAAAAGGCTTCCATCTTGCAATCCTACTGCATAGCCCAGACATATGGAGAATACGGGAGACTGTTGTCACATGTAGTACACAACCGGTACTGGAAAGAAATTCCTACAGCTCCTTCAGTGTTGCTATAGGTTCCTTAGCAGCCTCCCTGACCGGTTTTCATCTTGTCTTTTCATCAATTTTGGAAGGACGTCCAGTTCTTTGCAACGCCACTGTTGTCCCATATTTTCTCCACTTTTTGATGTCTTCACTATGTTCCATGGTATATCCAATGCTGTGGAAATTCTTTTGTACCCTTCTCCTGACCAACACCTTTCAACAATGAGATCCCTTTGATGCTTTATAAGCTCTCTGCAAACCATGGCTTTTGCTGTCGCAGGCAACTGAGTAAATGTCAGGAAAATCCTACTAGGACAGCTGAACTTTATTTGGGGTTAATCAGAGTCTCTTTAATTTATGGTAGGTGTGTACCCAAGAAGACCAAATGCTGTAGTTAAATCAAAAGGTGCTTCAACACAGTATTAGTTTAAGTGTATGCACACTTATGCAACCAGCTTATTGTATGTTTTTTATTTTTTATATTTTTTCCCCTAAAAGATTTGTTTGTTTTTCAGTTGAGTTGTACAGGTTATAGGTCACATTAAAGGTGGGAAAAGTTTTGAAATGATTTATTGTGATCTCATTTTTTATATCACAAAAACCTGGCATTTTAACAAGGGGTGTGTAAACTTTTTATATCCACTGTATGCTAACAAAATGTGCAGTACATTAAGTACAGACAAGCTTGGGAATTAGAAGTTATGTACTCACCATAACGATCCATCTGAGTAGGTGACTTCATTTGGATGCAACCTGTGGGTATCGGAACCGACCTTGGATCCGAGCCGGCATTTCAAAAGCTTAGGATCCGAGCTCCTAGCTCCTCCCTCTACCCATAATCCCCTGCCAAGCCCTAACTGACCTCAGATTGAGTTTGCCTAGTGAATACTAGTATAAAAAATATCTGAACACAGGAATAAACTCTTACTCTATATAGGTCAGGGGGATGGAGGGGGGGGATGGTTGCATCCAAATGAAGTCACCTACTCAGATGGAACGTTATGGTGAGTACATAACTTCTAAATCTGAAGTAGGCAGACTTCATTTGTCTGCAACCTGTGGGACAGAGTCCCCAGCTACCTAAATCTTGGGCGGCCGTCATGGAAGGATGTTCCGGAGCACCGCTGAGCCAAATGATGCTCTCCCCCTGGAAACAACATCCACCTTATAATGAAAAATGAAGGTATGAGACGAGGCCCAAGTGGCTGCTGCACAGATATCATCCAATGGCACTCGGGACTTAAAAGCGGCTGAAGTGGAAACTTCCCTAGTAGAGTGAGCTGTAACCCTCTGAGGAGCAGGCCTACCTGAAGTGTCATAAGCCTGCAAAATACAATTAGCAATCCATCTCGACAGTGTGACTTTGGAGACTGCTTTACCCATAGCAAATTTAGCAAAGGAGATGAACAGTTGATCTGATTGTCTATGACCAGCCGTTCTGTGAATGTAGAAGCGCAATAATCTATGAACATCTAAAGAATGCAGCTTATATTCTCCTTTGTTTTTATAGTTGGGGAAAAAAACAGGTAAATTGATTGATTGGTTAATATTAGATTCTGAAGAAACTTTTGGAAGAAAAGATGGATTGGTCCTGAGGCACACCCTATCGGGAAAAAAGGAGAGGTAAGGCGGTTTGACGCATAGAGCCTGGAGTTCCGACACTCTTCTAGCTGATGTGATGGCTACCAATAAGGCAGTCTTCCAGGAAAGGTACTTTAGATCTACAGAAGCTGCAGGCTCAAAGGGGGGAGCAGTAAGGGCCTGTAGGACTAAGGATAGGTCCCAAGGTGGCACAGCTTGTTTGACCGGGGGCCTCAACAGAAAAACTCTTTTAAGAAAGGTCTTGCAAAGTTTTGTAGTCATGAGGGGAGCTGACTCATGACCCACATGATAATGGGAAATCGCTGCCATTTGTACCTTTACCGTGGAAGAACTGGCCCCCTGATGAAAGAGGTCTGTTAAGAAGTCCAGTACCGCAGACATTGGTGCCGAAAAAGGATCAACATTGTTCTGAATCGCCCAAATAGAAAACCTTTTCCATTTTCTCCGGTAAACCTTCCTAGTGGAAGGTTTATGAGCCGCCACTAAAATGGCCTTGACAGGTGACGAGATACCTGGAGTCCGAATCAAGGATGGAACTGGAGCAGCCAGGCTGCCAATCTCAAGGTGTGTAGATTTGGAATCGGGAGTCCTTGAGGATGGGAAATGAGATCCGGAATCAAGTCCAGAATCCAGGGTGGATTCACTTTGTGAGACCATACATAAGGGAACCAAGGCTGACGAGGCCAGAACGGGGCAATGAGAATCATTCTGCTCCCCAAACTGTTGGCTTTCTGCAAGAGCCTCTGCATTAGAGGTAGTGGAGGATAGGCATAAAGGAGAAAGGGAGGACAAGCATGCACCAGTGCGTCTCTCGGGGATTCCCCAGGTGGGGGAAGCAGAGCGAAGAAACTGTCGTATTTGGCGTTTGAGTGAGAAGCAAAAAGATCGCAACAGGGTTGCCCCCAGACAGCAAAAATCTTCTTCGCTACCAGAGGATTGAGAGACCATTCGTGAGGGGAAAGAATGGTGCGACTGAGCTTGTCCGCAAGGATGTTGGACCTTCCCGAAATGTGCGTTGCTACAAGAAAGCGTTTGGTGGAAATTGCCCATTCCCAGACTCTCATGGCCTCTCGACAAAGGGGATAAGACCTGGTTCCCCCCTGCTTGTTGATGTACCAGACTACCGACATGTTGTCTGTCTGGATCGCAATAGTCCCTGTAGGAAGAAGGCTGTGAAGTGCTTGCAACGCTAGGAGCACCGCCCTCATCTCCAGGACATTTATATGCAACGAGGTCTCTAAACTGTTCCACGTGCCTTGGACAATCTTGCCCGCAGAATGCCCCCCCACCCGAGGCGAGAAGCGTCCGTAGTCACCGTGGCTAGGGGGAATGTTGCACAAAAGGGTCTCCCTGCTAGAAGTTCCGGTGACTGGAGCCACCAAAACAAGGAGTCCCTGCATGCCTTGCTGACTGCTATCGGGCTGTTGAGAGAAGAGTACAGCGGAGACCACTGGACCTGTAGGGTCCATTGAAGAACCCGCATGTGTAAGCGAGCATGGAGAAGAAGTGGAATAGCTGCTGCCATTGAACCCAGGGCTCTCAGGACCGAAGCCGCCATCGGAAACGGTTGCAGGACTGCTGTGATATGACACCTCAGGCTGGACAGTCAATCTGGAGTGAGGAAGGCCCGCATTGATCTTGTGTCCAACCTTCCTCCTATGAAATCTATAAGTTGTGTGGGGTGCAGTAAAGATTTTCCCAAGTTTATGGTGATGCCCAGCCTTGGGGATATAAGGAGGAAATAGTCCCTGACTGAGCACAGTAGATGCCTTGATGATGCCGTGAGGAGCCAGTCGTCCAGGTACGGAAAGACCTGTAATCCCTGGAGTCTCAGGTGGGCCACTACTACTGCTAGTACCTTGGTGAACACCCTGGGGGCAGAGGTGAGACCAAAGGGAAGGACCCTGAACTGGTAGTGGCTGGCTCCCAGCCGGAAGCGAAGGAACCTCCTGGACTGTCTGTCCATCCGAATGTGGTAGTACGCGTCCTTGAGGTCAATAGAGCACATCCAATCGTTCTCCCGCAAAAGGGGGAGTATAGATTGTAGAGTGACCATCCGGAACTTTTGCTTGGTTACAGACAGGTTCAGCAGGGAAAGGTCTAAGATCGGTCTTAAGTCCCCCATTTTCTTTGGCACCAAGAAGAACCTGGAGTAAAACCCTGATCCGGTCTGATCTCGGGGGATGCGCTGGATGGCTCTTTTTTCTAACAGCTGCTCGATTTCGACAGCTGCTGCCTCCCTTTGGTCGGGTGGTACATCGAGGAGGCTGTGGGATCTGGGGATTTTGCTCAGGGGAATGGCATAACCTCTGGACATCACACGAAGCACCCAACGGTCTTGACTCCCAAGAAGTCAGGTGCCTCGGAAAATGCCCCCGACTGCCTCCAGAGATGGACAGCCGGGCAACCCTTCAGGGCTGTTGCGTGGGTCTGTCAGAGAAAGGTTCTCTGGACCCAAGGTTCCTAGGAGCCCCTCTGCCTCTAGGATGGCGACCTCCCTGTCCTCCTCTGCCACGGAAGGACTGGTTATCCGGAGCAGGTTGGGACTGCTGCGACTTCCGGAACCACATCTTCTTCTGTCCCTTTTGGTTCTTCGAGAAGGACCTCTGGGGAGCTGAGAAGCGGACTCCGATGGCAGACAGCATCTTCCCGTCCTTCTCGCTCTGGACTAACGTTTCGCGAACAGCTTTGCCAAACAGGGCAGAACAATCAAAGGGGGCATTCGCGAAGGTTGCTTAGAAGGGCTCTGCAAAGTCACAGTGGCGGAGCCAGGCCTGACGCCTCATGACGAGGCCCGCTCCACTAGCTCTAGCGGCTCCCTCAGTTGCATGAGAAAGTAGCCGCATAGAAGTATTAGAAACTGATCTGAGAGTGGCCATTCGAGTGGAGTACACGGGCTTGTCCTCCGCCGACATGGACTCTGGGGGAGATGCTGAGTACTCTTTAATCAGGTCCCGCTGCATCCTGATGACATGTGCCATGTAGTTCAGCGCTCTCAAAGAGAAGGTTGCTGAACTAAAAGCTCGCTTCCCAATGCGATCCATCGAGCAGGACTCTTTGCTCAGAGGATGCAGAGAGGGACTTTCCTGGGCTAATTCCCTCTTTGTGGCTGCGGCCATCATCATAGCATCTACCGGGGAGCCCTTGCTCCAATGAGTGCGGTCCGCCGGTGGACTCAGGATTCGATCCGGACGCTTGGGGACAGGCTCAACGGTGTTCGGTTCCTTCCATGCTCTGGTGGAAATAAGGTCCATCAGAGGATCGGCAGGAGGAGACACCCAAGAGGTAGATGGGCCCGCCTCGAATGCCTCCAAGAACACAGACTCGTCTGAGGAGGCCTTGGGGGCAGACCACCCCCCCCGATTCCAAGCATCTCCATAATGTCTCCAAAGGAGACGTACTCCGGGGGTTGATCTTGGGGAGCCCTCCCCTTCATCCAAGTCTGTGTCTTCGGTAATGGACTCAGGGGAGTCCACGTGTCTCCTTTTACACTTACGCTTCCGAGGCACTTCCTCGGGGGGGGGTTGTCCGAGGAGTCCTCTTCAGCAGTCAGATGTTCCAAAGGAACTACTTGGGACATCGAGGCAGGCTGTCCCTGGGACCGGCTGATGGGAGCCTGGCCCAGCTGCAAGGGAGTGCGGGGTGGAGCCGCGGCAGGGACCGGAGGTCCGGTAGTCCTCAACAGTGCCCTTTCCACTACGTTGAAAGCCGAGGGAGAGCCGGCCTCTCTAAGCCCCGAGAGCCGACCCCCACTCGGATCCGATGCACGGATCGGAGCCGGTGCCGAGACCGTCAGATCTGAGAGACCAATGTGCTCCGACCTAGACGGAGTCGAAGACACACCAGCTCCCTCGGATCCAAGGCTAGGCCTTCGGCTCTGAGAGGTCGGGTCCGAAGTACCCAAAGCACTCAAGGGATGGATCGGATCCGAGGTGCACCCAGATCCAACTCTGCCTGGCTCTGACAGCTCCGAACCCGGGAGATGGGTCGGAGAAGGAGCCAAGGGGGCGTAAAATGGGGTCGAAGCCCCTCCCGGTTGGGGGGGGCTAAGAGCACTCCCATTTGCATCTGGGCCTGGATGAAACGCCTCATCATCCGGTCCATGTCTGCTTCTGACATTGAGAAAGTGGATCTAGATGAGGCCACCGAAGCGGACCTGGAGAGCCGCCTCGGAGACCTCACCGAAGGGCTAGCCTCCTCCTCCTCGGGTCCAGAAGAGAATCGAGGGGGATGGAGCCGAGGAGGAGGAGATCTAGAAGACACAGGAGAGGCCCGCTTAGACGGAGGGGCCGAGCTTGAGGTCTCGGCCCGCCGTTTGTGGTGCCTCTCCTTATGTCTCTCCTTCTGTCTCTCCTTCTCTCTAATGGTCTCCCTATCCTCCGGCTTCTTGGTGGGAGGTTGAGTCCCTGCCGGGGAAAGGGAGACCGAAGCACCCGTGGAAGGTTGCTGGCTAACAGGGGCAGAGGCCGAAGCCGTATCTGGAGGGAGAAGTCCCGCCAGTACTAACTTCGACCTCTGCTCCCTTAAAGCTCGGGGGTTGAACCCTCGCATATGGTACAACCAGATGACAGGTGTTCAACCCCCCAAGCATTTAACGCACCGAGTGTGGCCATCAGCTGGGGACAGCTTGTGGCCACACTCGGTACATTTCGAGAAAACTGCCTTAGGGGCTTCTGCCATTACACCCTAGGCCTAACACACAAATAAAACGAAAACTCACACAAAACTATGAAAAACCCGAGAAAAAGTTTTAAGGTAAAGAGAGGAAAGCCTAAAACACACACACAACTAAGAGAGTAAAAACTTTAAAGATTTTTTTTTTTTTTTTTTTTTGTCAAAACTTATCTGAATAGTAATTCTGCCAGGAGCTCAAGGAATCCGTTGCTACTTGAAACGCGGCAAATGAAATCTGAGGTCAGTTAGGGCTTGGCAGGGGATTGTGGGTAGAGGGAGGAGCTAGGAGCTCGGATCCTAAGCTTTTGAAATGCCGGCTCGGATCCGAGGTCGGATCCGATACCCACAGGTTGCAGACAAATGAAGTCTGCCTACTTCAGATCCAAGGTTAAAGAGGTGTGTAATTTACAGGGTTTTGGTATTATTAGGAGACATGCTTCAGGCACCAAAGTGAGTCAGTTAGTTCAGACTGATATGCAGAAAGTCGTTGTAGCACAGTCCACAGAGGTCTGGTACAGACCCTCAAGAGTGAGTGCAGAACTCTGGTCAAATATCCAGTGTTCCAGAATATTAATTATATTATTCAAGAGAAAAGAATTAATTCTGACCATCATGAGTGCAGAAGCTACAGACATTACAATTCAGTCTATTTAAGTTAATCACCACTGTTATTAGAAAGAGTAAGATTTGATTCAGATACTGTTAGCATCTACCTCCAATGTGCATAATAAAACATTTTCAACTGAACTACAGTGTCTGCAGACTTTCATTCAAAAGATACAAGAGGATTTGAAACATAAAGGATAGATTGGCATCTGTTCTCCAAAGCAGATGACAGCCTTCCAGTGTGACATCACAGAACTAATAAAATCTTTATAAGAGGGAGTTTAAAAAAAGCTGCAAGATGCCTGGCCATCTTCTTTCAACTTTCCTCGTGTGAGCATTCATTTTATTACAATGCATTTTCTAGCTAAATGAAACAGTAAATCTCACAAAAGTTTAAATGTATCAGTAAATGCAAAATGTATAAATATGTGAAACAGTACTTCTACAGTAAATGTAGGAGTAAATGCTTGTTTTAAAGTTAAAAATAGGTAAAGCAGTCTAAAAAAACTGTTACAAAAATTTCAGTTAAATTTCAGTGTTATTAGTTCAGAAATTTTAAATCTTTCTAGATGCAAAAGGATTAAAACACAAAATCACACTGTAATGAGTGAGGTGACAGACACAGTTTCTGATAATTCGCAATATAATTCAGTTTCTAATGTCAGTATGGTTTCAGACTTAAATAACGAGAAAATTGCAACAAATTCTATTTTCAGTCTTCATAAATCAGAGTAAATGCTACAACACGTAACTCATAATACAGTTAAGTTGCAGTATTGCAAATAAATACATAACACAGTCAGTATACACAGCATGCAGATTTGCTGACAAAACACAAAGCAAACAATTGCAATGTCTCAAGTTCATATTATTTCAAATACAAATGCTCAGCATGTAATAAATTCTAGTTTACTGTTTTCAGAAGACAGTGTAAATACTGCACTGAGGAGGGATAAGAGGGATCACAGTGCAGATTTTAATCAGTGTGACAAAGTAAACACCAGCATAAATGATACACAGACTTCAGAGCAAATAAAGAAGAAATGCATACCATAGCTCAAGTCAGTGTTATTACTAGTTCTATAAAAAAAGGATTTTCAGCATATCCAAAACGAGTGTGGCAGTCCTGCACCAAACCAGATTACTTATCTGTCATTGTTTAAGGTTGAGAGAAATGACAATACTTCATTGTTTATAGAAAACAAATTATGGAATAATGTGCTGATTAATATAGACACATCAATTTCAGTTACAAATAGACCTCTACTGGAGGACACGAGAGCAGTTATGCCAAGACTTGAAGGGTCAAAGGTTACAACAATGAGGAGTTCTGAGTGTAACAGTACCTTACTAGGTATGGACATATTGTCAGAGATGATTGTTTTAGACTTCAGTAACAAGATTTTATGGAAAAATAAAAACATTACAGAATATACAGTAGTGCACACAGATAACATTTGTAAGAATTTGTGTGAAGTAGATAGTGTAAATGATGTACAGAATTTGAAGAATTGGTTATGACAGGAACACGCAGATTCATGTGTTTAAGATAAAATATCTTCTAGTTCAGCTGCCACAGCTCAAGTGCAGGCAGTCAAGTTACCACATTTTCAAAAGCCATATCTTATTCTCAGTAAAACAAAGACAGACTGGAAAGGAAATTTCAGATCACATTTATGGCCACTAAGAAAAAAAGGTAACAGCTTCAGGCTAGTACTAGATTTAAAATTGGTGTACATATTTAAAATTCTGGAAGCACATGTATATGGTACATCAGAAATGACAGTCAAGTTAATATGCAGAATAAATGGCTATTGGTTACAGATCTGGTAAATAAATTTTTTTGTTACTGTTCTGTTTAGCAGACATTGTTAAGACTTTTAAATTATGGTAGTAAAGTGCTGCAATGCATAAATATCTTGATAAATACAGAGATAGAAATGCATTTACAAATATTAAATGCTGTTTTGTTAGTTTTACAGAAATAAAATATCAAAACACACCAAAACGAGGGTCATCCATGTCTAAAATCCACAGTTTAATATAATAAATCAAAGTAAATATTGAGCACTTTCATCCCCCTGAACAGGGACTTCATCAGAATACAAAAAATTGTCAAACAAAATTCATTTAAATACAGTAGCCACCACATTCCATTGGCTGAATATAAACTCAATTAGTTGTAATTATTCTTTGTTCATCAAAATATTTAACCCTAAATTAACTAAGATACTGCTTGTGGATATAATGATACTTATTTGTAAACTTTAAAAACTTAAGGGTAGTAATAAAAAGTACTTTTTGTGTTCAAAATAAATGTATTATAATTTTTGCACACTTCAATAAAGTACTCTTAAATTAACAGCTATTTAAATATTTTCATCTGTATATTTTGCAGCCTTCTTCTTTAAAACTAGTGCAATGGATATAGACTAATTTAATCCTGGTGGAAACGTAGCTGCTAACCTAAGCTGCCACTGAAGTTCTTTGCTATTTAACAGACTTTTCCAATCACCCCTTCTGAGATCAAAGTTTACTTGTTCAAGTATACCAAAAATAAACTTCTTGAAGTTCGTATATTTGACTGTCTATATAATGTATTGTTGTGTCTTTTATTAGTAATGCCATATAAATGTTAATAAATATGAGTTTTAAGTGCATATTCAGTCTTACCAATGTAGAAACATGGACAACTTTCACACTTGGCTATGTATACTATTCTACAAGTTGTACAGTTGCCCTTTTGAAACACAACCTTACTTTTCAGTAAATTCTCTAAGGTAAGTTTTGATACTTTAATAATAAAATAACATTGGTTGCAATGACCACAAAGTTTTGCACCCCTAATACAGCTATTATTTACAGTTAATTTGTTATCTAAAAGCTTCTTAAAATTTGGAACAGTTTCTGTAATGAACAATGGTTCAGTTCCTAGCACTTATATTTCTGGGTTTACCTTCAAAATGTTCCAGTTCATATTAATAACATTTTCCCTCACTAGAGTATTGGTTATATTGAATAATATAAGCTTTCTCATATTGAGGTGTTTCACTAACTCATGTTACATAACAGAGGCAAAACTTAGGATGGATAATACAATGCGCATCACGAAACCAGACAAAGAGGGTGGGATATTTATTTTTAATGAGAGGATTACTCTAATGCTATGCAAAAGCTCTTCTTTGATGAAAATACCTACATTCAGGTATTGAAGAATCAGATTAACATTGCTTACAGTAGAATAGATTCTTACTTAGAATGGTATGTATTGAACCAGCAGATTGACTCAGAGACGTTTGACTTTGGTAAATCCTAAATCAATCATCCCTTCAATTTGTGGAATTCCCAAAATTCCTAAGGACATTAGGAATCCACCATTTAGGCCAATAGTCTCTGCAGACAGTTCAGAAACTCATCTGTTAGCAGTGTTAGTGGGCAAGTGGGTGAAATATGTGGCAGAAAATACATCACATTTAATCAAAGAATCATGGGATTTTTAGGGCATTTGAAAAATACAGAAAACCAAGCAGAACTCAGGAACTGGTATAAAAAAAGTCCAATATCAAACGACCAGGTAGCCTGATACTCGCAGCAAACCTATATTGTTAAAGTTAAAAATATTTTTTTAAATATTCAATTTTCATGACTAAAATCAAAACCTTTATTTATTTACATGTCCTAGATTTGTCAAGTGTGTATGTACACACTGTTTTATCTGGCAACCTGTTTTGCATGTAATATGGTTTTAACATTTTGGTATTGTATTATTATTACATGAGCATTCAGTTGTTTATTGTTCTCCTAGTGCTTTTTTAGTGCTGGGACTTTAATTCAGATGAGGTTCAATCATGTGACTTGCTATTCTCAATTAGTGAACTGTTTAAATGTTCTCAATCAAGGGGAGGCACTGTTTGCTTGTTTGTTCTTTCTGAAGAAGTCGGACTGTTAGCCGACGAAAAGCGCATGGTATTAACAGCTTAAAATAAATTTGTATTTTTTCATTCACATCGAGTTGGACTTTATATTCTCAGTGGAATTGAGACTTGGGCTTCGGAGTGTTCGGTGAGTCTATACAGCGTTTCCTAGTTTTTCTAGGTTTGTCTGATGTGTTTGTAATAGAATAGAAAACGCTCCTGAGCCTCAGTCTGGTTCCAGTACTCCAAGTGAGGCTGGAAACTTAACACAACTGATTGAGATTTTAACCCAAAAGGTGAATGTATTATCAAACAGGTTGGACAGTGCTTTGGGATCACAGCCGAGCCGCGGCTTGGATTTAGAGACTTTTCCAGCAGGTGTTTGTGGTTCAGTGCATCCAGGGGTCAGCCCTATTACTGCTTCCAAGTTTCCAGCAGTCCATTTCCACCCCGGAGACACACCTACCAGGTTCCTGTGTACCTTCCCAGATCTGGAGCCAGGGGAACTCCGGTGGTATCGACCATCAAGTTCATACACATCCAGGTCCTTCTAGTCAAGGTACTACTTCTCTTTCTTCATGGTTAAATCGAGCATTCGAGTTTGGTAATTCATCAAAGTCAACTAAACCAGACTATAACATGAGTGTCTCTACAGACTTGCCTTCCAAATTAAATACATTTGATCAAAATCTCTTGAAACTAAGAAAATTACAAATGGAGGTGGCATATTTTGGGGAATGTAAATGGACCAATATAATCCCCAAAGGCCTTAGATCCTGGCACTATCCAAGTGGCCTCCAGGATGGATCTGCTTTCCATAGAGATTTGATAAAACTATTCGACCGTCATGGGGTCGAACTTATGGAATTGATTTGCCATCATTATCAGCAGGCTATTGACATTCTTCTTCTTGATACTTCTAAGCTTGATGATGCCATTAGGAATGACATAAACTTCCATAGATACAAGTTTGACTATGACCGCAACTTTTATAGTACAGATCAACACATTTCTAAATTAACTTCTACTAAGATAAAGAAGTTAAACAGGGACATCGAAGTGTATAAACGTGATACAGCATATCCCAAGCCCCCTCCATCCCAAGGCAATTTTTTGGCTCACATGCCTTGAGTGGGTGAAAACCGCCAGCCTCTCGAAGCTTGCTTCATTTCAACTGACTATTTTGACTCAACTACTGTTTTGAATTCCTCAAGAATTGAAGACTCTACTAACAGTAGTGATCAGTGAGCAGCCCTCAACCTTACCACTCCGCCTGGTGGGGCAGAGGGAGGTAACCCTTTTCGAGTCCTGGCCTCCTCGCCACTTTCAGACCAAGTTTGGAGGATGAATCTTCAGTCCAGGAGCAAAAAGACTTAAATGTATCAGTTATAGAAGCTGCTCCTTATTGCAGTTTATGTGAAACATTGACAAACACTAACAAGAACTTTAAAATTTATAATTTTTCTGATTACTTTTTTGACATAAAGTTAATAGATTTGTTAGCCAAAGGTGTCTCTTTTGTGCCTTCAAGGAGAGCAGATGTAGCTTCTTCTATTATTGATTTAAAACTTTTTGTAAGGAAGCTTAACTTACAGGTCTTAATGTGGAAATTTTTGGGGGAGAAAAAAGATTTTTTTATTATCCAGCACTTACAATCCACCACTCCACCCTACACTGCACACATTTAAACAGATCTGTGAGTTAGACATCAGACATGCTCTCACGGACCATTTACCCCCACGGTCCTCCATGTTCAACATCAGTAAAGCAGAGAAGTCCCTACTTGACATGCCAGCTGGGGCTTCGGTCAGGATAATGCAACCTGACAAGGGTGGGGGTTTAGTGGTTATGGAGGAATCAGATTACAATAGAAGAATGGAGGATACCCTCTCTGCAGACTGTTACCTCGAGGTATCCCAGAATGAGCTTAATATAGGAAATTCCAGTGTAGTTTCTTATTTTAGTTATATGTTCCTGAATGGAACCATTGACATAGATTTATTTAACTTTATTTCTCTTCCTGTATTCAAGGTTCCAGTAATTTTCGGTACCCCTAAAATTCATAAAAATCTTTTAAATCCCCACATGCGTCCACTAGTAAGTGCTAGGGGCAGTATTACATATGCTGCTGCCAAAGTAGTTGATTCCATTTTAAAAAAAATATGTGGCTACTGAATCTCAAATTAGTAATGATTCTTGGTCTTTTCTAGCCAGGGTCAATTCTACACCTTTTTGTGAGGATAGTTATTTTTTAACTGTTGATGTAAAGGATTTATATACTTCCATCCCTCACTCGGTGGTCTTGGAATGGATCCCTTCCTTGATGTCCCTTAAACTAGCCCCTGCTACCGAGATCCAATTGGTGAGTGAATTGTTGGATATTAATCTATCCAACAATTACGTTTCTTTCAATAATAGATTCTATCTTCAACAAGTAGGAGTACCAATGGGTTCTCCTTGCGGGGCAAGTGTGGCCAGTATGGTAATGGCCTATTGGGAAAGAGAATTTGTTATGACCAACAGCTCAGTCATGGACTCTGTACTTATGTACACTCTGTACCTTGACGATATTTGTATCATCACTAGAGGGGGAGAAAATGTTGTTAGATCCATGGTACTTTTCAACTCCTCCACTGAATTTCTACAATTTACCCATAGCACGTCTAAGGACAGTATCACCTACTTGGATGTGGATCTAAGGAAGGATTTGACTTCTAGGAGCTACGTAGCCAAAATACACAGAAAAGACACCTTTTCTAATAGCTACGTTCATTTTGACAGTTGCCACCCATACAAACAGAAAAGGTCCATTCTCAAAGGCCAACTTGTACGGACAGCTCGGATGATATCTAGAGACCCTGATTTTCTAGTGGAATGTAATTTCATGGCTGACCTCTTTATCAGCAGAGGATACCCACATGACCTAGTTTCAGACCTAGTGGAAGAGGTCCAATCTAAGAGATTCTCAGGTTTTTATGAACCTGTCCTTAGTCAGCGGGGTGGAAATATGACAACACGATCAGAGAGTATAGAAAAGGCACCTTACTCATTCCAAAGTTTGATTATAACTTATACTACGGATGTCAGAGCCATTTTTACAACAGTCATGAAGAACTGGCCCTTGATCCTGCAGGAAGAGTCCACACATAAGTTGTTTGTGGACCCCCCCAGGGTAGTCTATAGGGTAGTCTATAGGATTGGTTTGAATATCAAGGACATACTGAAAAGAAAACCAAAGATTGACAGTAACAGATCGGGCATGTACAAATGCTCCATGTGCCAATACTGTGGATACATAAAAACAGGGTCAAGGTTTTCCATCAATGAGGTAGTCTTCCACCTGGCAGGCAAATTCAACTGTAACAGTACACAGGTAGTGTACTTAGCCCAGTGTGTCTGCTGTCCCACTTTCTATGTAGGCAAGACAGACAGAAGATTACAAAATCTTATATATGAACACCTGTATGCCATCAGAAAAGGCAAAATGGAGAATGCTCTAGCCAAACATGTCATGGAAAACTTAGGCCACAGTTTCACATTTAGTGTTATCGACCAGGTTAGTTCCAACCCAAGGGGAGGCCACACTCTCTTGTTTTTAGAAAGTAGGAAACTGTGGTGGCAATTAAGGCTGGATGTATGTCATGTGCCTGACCTAAATGGTTCTTTGAATCTGGCTTGCTTACTGAAGTTAAAGAGGCTCAAGAGATGACCTGCAGCAAAATCATTCCATACTGGAGGGGTTTCTACATGTCTTTCATATTTCCTTGTTAATAATAGTCACCCTTCACTATTATTTTTTTTAAATTACGAATATCATTTGAGCCTTTACCTGGTTATGTCACCTGAGTTATTATATATTTACTTTAATTTAGCAGCAGATTTCAAGTTCCCAATACACGGCTAACATAAAAGCCCAGATTACACGCTTAGGCGGGTTTACAGGACTCAGTAAGGGAATATACGGAAAGGGGGGGTAGTAGGTACTGGCTCCAAGTATTGTAGAGTGTTGCCAGTTTGGTCCACTTCTTGCCGGACTATGTTCTTGTAGTAGACACTATTTAGTGTCATCTAGTTAGTCTGGCAACAGTGGAGAGTGATCGGGGGTACTAGTTTCAAGGAAGCGGGTTCAATAGAATGGAATAGAGTGGAGGTTGGCAGTGACCAACTTCACCCCTGAGTTTGTTATTTACACTTACACTGGGGTAGTAGTATCAAGAAGAGTTAAATACAATGTGCATTAGCTACATTGACAACTTGTTATTGCCACAGGATAATAGTTTCAAGTTAGGATATGCATACGTCTGGCGAAACAGTAATAATAATATTTTTTATAGCTTATGGATACAGCTGTCTTACTTCAGATTCCCAAAGGAGAAGGTTTTTTTTCCATCTTTTCTGGTGTGAGACTATCTGGCCCCGCGGGCCATTTTAACAACAGGCAGTGTGTTCTGTCTTTAAAATCTTAATTTTTTTTCAGTTTCCAAATTCGGCAGAGGGGATTTACACAGTTGCCTGATTTTTATGTTTAACACATTGTTTATTTAGCTACATGTCAGAGTTGTTCTTCATTTTACATAGGTAAAACTAATCGCCCATTCAGGGACCAAATGAGAGAACACATCTACCACATGAAGAAGGGCTCTGTACATAATGCCTTAGCGAAGCATGTCATGATGACGAATACATCACACACTTTTACTTTCAAAGCTCTGGAGGTGATACATCCCAACCCTAGAGGCGGGGATGTTATAACATACACTAAAGGTAAAGAAACTGAATGGATACTATTACTGAAAGCTGATAAAGGCTCGGGTCTCAATGAGAGAGCGTCTTTGAGACCGAAGCTGAGACAGAGAAGGAATATAAAATAATGCAAAACAATCTGAAGAGAAGGGGCATCTTCATTTTGTTTGTCCTTTAGTCCTCTAATTGATTTATATTTACATATAGCACTATATTCATATATTTGCTTGTACATATTCATACACACATATCCTTTGTTTATTTCTTGACAGTTGTCCTTATTGAAATTTATGAGAATTATAGTACTATTTTGTATTCATCTTTATTTTAGGCTAAGCTGTATATATTTTTATCCTCCTTAGTTTTTTGATCTATATTTTGATCTATATTTTAAGTTTATAATTGCTATCTATGCACATCTATAAATATAATCTAGTTCATTATGAAGTGATAGATTTTGAACACAATATATTTATGCTTATTAGTTGATATTGGAGCTACATTTTATCATTCGCACATTTCCATATCCATATATATTCTTGTTTATTTTTACATGTATTGCTGCATAATTGTTAGTTTGAGTAGTGGTTTTAAAAAAATTTCTAAAGTACATTTTTTATATACATTTTTTATATATGTTTGAGATTATTGTTATTTTGAAGTGGATATTTCTTTAAATGAGCTTTTATGTTAATTGTTTGATTGCCATTCATCAACCTAATATATATATGGCTGTGTCTTTTGAGCAGAATTTTTATAGATCTGATGAAGCAGTGTTGTGAAAGCGCTTATCTTTTTATATTAAAATAAACAGTATATTGGTACTTGTTGCCTAGCTGTTTGATGTTCATTCCATTGGATTCGGTTATATGAAGATTTGTACCTGCTCACGCTGGGGTTTGTCACTGTTTGATGAAATTTTCATGACTAAAATCAAAACCTTTATTTATTTACATGTCCTAGATTTGTCAAGTGTGTATGTACACACTGTTTTATCTGGCAACCTGTTCTGCATGTAATATGGTTTTAACATTTTGGTATTGTATTATTATTACATGAGAATTCAGTTGTTCATTGTTCCCCTAGTGTTTTTTTAGTGCTGGGACTTTAATTCGGATGTTCAATCATGTGACTTGCTATTCTCAATTAGTGAACTGTTTAAACGTTCTCAATAAAGGGGAGGCACTGTTTGCTTGTTTGTTCTTTCTGAAGAAGTCGGACTGTTAGCCGAAGAAAAGCGTAAGGTTTTAACAGCTTAAAATAAATTTGTATTTTTTTATTCACATCGAGTTGGACTTTATATTCTCAGTGGAATTGACACTTGGTCTTCGGAGTGTTCGGTGAGTCTATACAAAGTTAAAAATATGGTTTAGCACTTTCATCATCTACTGACATCCACAGAACCACTGAATAACATGTACTTTACAAATAGTGAATAGAAATGCAAAATCACATACACCCCCTTCCATTTTATCCAACAGTAAAATGAAGAACATGGATAACTTCCAATCAGGTACCTTACAAAAAACATCCAATGAAAATCAAAAGTCAAACTCCATGCATGCTGAATAATTATATAGATACACACCCAAAAATACTATCCAATGAATTGTTGGAACTACAAAGACCAATCATATGCTGAAAATAAAGAAGTTAACCAATTAAAATAAGCAATAAAAAGTCATACGCTGGAAAACATTTTTTACAGTCTTATTTTTTCCAATTCTGTTTTTCAATTCACTAACGACTCAAGTGGAATTGTTGAGTCCTGGTGGCATTGTGGCATTTAATTTCAACTGCCACATCATTTCACGGTGTAACAGGTGATTTTTTTCCCAGTGACTCAATAAAACATCACACCCCACTTGTTCCAACAAGCAGAAATTAAATTTGACAAAGTTGCAGCACGTTAGCTCATGTCTAGCTAATGCACTCTTGTTGTCTTTTTTCTCAATGCTGTAAACATGCTGATATTTTTTTTTTGTTTAATGCATTGCTGGTTTTGCCAACATTAAAAAGTGGTACATGACCCACACGATGCCAAATAAATCACATGGACTGATGCACAGTTAAATTGGCCATACATAACACTGTTGTTAATTAACTTAAATAAAAAACTATCCACGCTAGTGTCAATGTACCGACACTGGTGGCAACAACCACATTTGATAGTTCATGGAAACCTTGTAATAGTAGACTTTTTTGGACTTTCTAAGATCCTTTTGATGTTAGAAACGAAAAAAGGACTGCTCCAGCTAAAAAGTCCTCAGTAAAAGTTGAATAAAGTAAATATAACAAAACTTCAGACTCACCACGATGAATATTTTAAAATTAATAAACTTTAATTAAAAACGGTAAGCGCTTTCGCGTATTTGAAAATACGCTTCTTCAGACCATGACATCAAAATTGAAACTGTACGCTTATATATAGTGAGATCCCAGCATCCTTTTGATGTTGAAGAAATTCTTAAAAGTAAAAGTAGGAGGTTGATTAAAAATCAATTTTAAGTGATCATCACAATGTAATATTGACCAATTTTTAAGTATCCCCCTAATTTCTTTGAAATCACTAGTAAAATGCTAAACCATATTACTGTTGACGTTTGTAACCAAGTTATTAAAAGTCCCCACATTTTCATCAACTCTACTGAACTGCAGACCATGTTTGATAATTGTGCCATACTTGCTAGACCTCTCTTGAATGACTGCATCCCAGGCTTCATCAGTAATATAGGGTGGATAGCCTCTTTCCAAGGACATAGATTTTAATATTTTAAATTTCTGTAAACATCTTTGATCATTAGATGTGAGTTGAGAGATACCAATAAAGTGACTTCACCACTCCCCACTTCTGGTGGAGGGGGTGGTTACTCTGAAAATGCAGGAATGAAGCAACACTGGTTTTCTGTAAATAGTGGTCTCAACTGTGCCAAAGTTACCTTTCTGCACATATATATCAAATAAATTAATTCCATCCCAATGAACATGAGAGGTAAATTCAAAGAACATAGATGTCCCCTCAAGATCTCTCACAAAATCAGCAAGTAAATCTCCATCCCCTGTCCAGATGAAAAAAAGGAATTAAACCAATATTCTGTAATTTATTCCTGAATTTTCAGAGTAACCAGAATTGCTTTGACATCAAAAGGATCTTAGAACATTCAAAAAGTCTACTATTACAGGGGTTTCACTAACTATCAAATGTGGGGGTTGCCACCAGTGTCGGTACACTGACGCTAGCATAGATTTTTTTTTATTTAATTTAATCAACAGTGGTGCTACATATGGTCGATTTAACATGCATGGAGTTTGACTTTTAATTTTCATTGGATGTTTTTGTAAGGTACCTGACTGGAAAGTTATCCATGTTCTTCATATTACTACTGGATGTGTTTTTATTTACTATTTGTAAAGTACACGTTATTCAATGGCTCTGAGGATGTCAGCAGATGACGAAAGTGTTAAAACATAGTTTCTAACTCTGGCAATAAAGGCTTGTTGAGAGTTTGGTTATTTTTATTATTATCAGTATTTGAAAAAATATATTTGGCATATATTTTTTCTGAAAGTATATGTTACAGATCTTTTTTCTGTGATCCCAAAAGATCCGGAATTGGAATTATTTGAAAAAACTTTACATTCTTCCCTTTCCCATGATCAAGTAACATTAAAGATTCCAAAGACAACCACAAAGCATTCTATAACTATGTCAATAATCTAAATGGCAATGCTCAGATCTGCTCTGAGCTAAAACAGAATGGCATTAAATATACTGATCCGAAGGATATTGCCAATATCCTGGCAGATCGATTCAGTGCCAACTTCACCCCCCTCTCACCCCCTAAATGGCCCATCTCAATACCGGAAGATTGCCAAATTCCAGTAATAACGGCCACACAGGTACAAAATGCACTCTCTAAAGCCAAGAATACAGCATCCATGGGACCAGATGACATCCCGGGCTGTGTACTACATGAGCTACAATATGAACTGGCACCTCACCTAAGTGTCATGTTTAATCATAGCTTCACCTCAGGTTTTGTGCCCACTGAGTGGCGCAGAGCTACAGTTATCCCAATCCACAAGGGGGGATCCACCTTGGATCCCGGAAACTACTGTCCCATCAGTCTGACAAGCCTTATCTGCAAGGCCATGGAGCGTATTATCATGGAACTTATAAACAAAGACATTGGCAACCTTCAAACACTGGACCCCACCCAGTTTGAGTTTGTGAAGGGCCGATCTTGTCTCCTGAACCTGATTGACTTCTTTGAATCAGTCTCCAGAGCCATGGACAAGGGTAAGGTGGTCCACACAGCCTATCTAGACCTTGCCAAGGCCTTTGATACCAATCCCCACTCCAGAATCATAGATAAACTTACTAAGTTGGGCATTAATCCCTATGTCACCCAATGGGTTGCTAAATGGCTTACTGATAGAACCCACACTGTAAAAGTAGCCGACTCCAAATCCAGCTCCAGACAAGTGACAAGTGGAGTACCTCAGGGTTCAGTCCTTGGGCCGCTCTTGTTTGGCATCTACTTCTCTGAAGTACAGGTCAACACTAAGGGACTCTGGCTAACAAAGTTTGCAGATGACTGCAAACTAGGAGCCATTATTGAATCCCCAAATGATGTGGATACTCTACAAAAGGGCCTTACATAAACAGATGCTTGGTGCCAGAGCCATGGGCTCAAGCTCAATGCCAAGAAATGTATTGTTATCCCCTTTGGGAAAAAACATGTATCCATGAATTACCATATAGGTGGCAGTACACTAAACACAGAAAGTGTGAAAAGAGACTTAGGGACACAGGTGGACAGTGGTCTCACCTTCGATAACCCCATCGCCACAACAGTCAGGAAATCCTTCTATGTGGCACACCTCATCACAAAGGTCTTTTCATCCAGAAAAAAGGAGGTCATTGTCCCACTGTACTCATCCCTCATTAGACCCATTATAGAATACAACTCCCCATTTGGTATGTACCTCTCAAGACATCTGCAACAACTGGAAAGGCCTCAGAAATACCTCACTAAAAGAATCACAGGCCTAAAGCAGATGCCCTACGCTGACCGCCTTAAAAAACTCCAGCTATACTCTGTCGCATATCGTCTACTCAGAGGCGATCTCTGCTTAACATACAAGGCCATGTCAAACCCAGAGCTGTTGGACATGCTACACTTAAAGAAATCCCAATCCCTCAGAGCTACACGCTCCAGGGATCTAAACCTTGTCATCACAATAAACAAAACATGCTGGAGGGATAGGTTCCTGACCCAGAGACTCCCCAGACTCTAGAATAGATTGCCCATACATGTCAAGCAGAGTGCCTCTTTGGACCTCTTCAAGAGGAACCTTGACGATTGGATGGGAGAAAGGAAATTCACCCCAGGGATCACGTCAGTCACCCTGCTAGACAGGGGTCCAGGAAAGTAAATAATGTGGGAAGAAATAGCCAGGGAATTGTTATGGCTAGGCTTGTATAGGCCCTAGGGCTGATAGCCTAGTGCCAACCCATGAACCTATGAACTATATATATGGCTATGATATTAGATAACAATTATGTATTTTTTGAAGGAGAGTACTTCCAGCAGATAAAGGGCGTAGCTATGGGTGCAGCTTGTGCCCCTTTATATGCTAATGTAGTGTTATTGGGATGGGAACAGTGAGTATTTAAAGAATATTCACATATATTTACATTTCCTGCATGACATTTTTATCCTGTGGGAAGGTACTAGGGAAGCGGTTGCCATGTTTTTAGATTTTTTAAATACTACCACTAATTACTTAAGGTTCACTTTTGATTGTAACAAGGAAAAGACTAATTACTTGGATACACTTATTTCTCATTCAGTGTATGGTTTCAAATTTAACATTACTATAAAAGAACTTACCTACATTTTTTTAAGCAGCCACTCCCTGTCACAGAAAAAATGCTTAGTTAAGGGGCAGAGAATTAGAGTGGCTAGGATGACCTCCTATTATGAAGTTTGGGATGAACTGGTAAAACAAAGAAATATGTTTTGTGCCGGAGGTTACCCGAGGATGCAGGATGATATTATTGAGGAAGTATAGAAAGAATTGGGGGGGGGGGGTAAATACAAGCCACTGTTAAAGGCACAGGTCTAAGTTTCATAGCACAAGTTAGTGAAACACTTCAATGCGAGAAAGCTTATATTATTCAATATAGCCAATACTCAGTCTAGGGAGATAAGAAATGCTATTAAAATAAATTGGAACATTTTAAGGTAAATACAGAAATACAGGAAGTGCTAGGAACTGAACCAATGTTCACTACAAAAAATGCTCCAAATTTTAATAGGATTTTAGAGAACAAATTAACTGTGAATAATAGCTGTACTTGGGGTACAAACGTTTGTGGTCATTGCAAACAATGTTCTTTCATTACTAAAGTATCAGAACTTATGTTAGACATTTTACTGAAAAGTAAAGTTGTGTTTCAAAAAGGCAACTGTACAACTTGTAGAATACTACACTTAGCCAAGAGTGAAAGTTGTATATGTTTCAACATTGGTAAGACTGAACATGTTCTTAAACTTGTACTTATGAACATTTATATGACATCACTAATAAAAGAGACAACAATGCATTACATAAATGCATGGACTTTGCCATACCAAGTAGAACTAAGACACTCTCTTCCAAAAAAAGGAAGACAATCTGGTGGCCCCCAGCCATCAATAAACTCTACACCAGAAGGAAGAAACTGTTGCAGAAAAAAATGAAGTCACAAGACTGGAAAACTTCCCTTATCAGTCTCAACAAAAAGCTGAGATCCCTTATCAAATCCTTTAAAGCCAGCTATGAAAGCAGAATTGCGTCTGACACCAAAAACAACCACAAAGTCTTCTATAGCTATATCAGAAACCTTGAAGGCAATACCCAGATTTGCTCTGAGTTATTGCACAATGGCATCTCCTATACTGACATAACCGATACAGCCAACATACTGACTGACAGATTCAGTGCCAACTTTACCCCCCCCCCAAGGGCCCCATCAAAATACTAGAAGAAAGCCTGGTACCCACCACTTTTGCAGCACAGGTAAAAGCTGCATTGTCCAATGCCAAGAATACAGCATCCATGGGATCTGATAATATCCCTGGCTGCTTCCTACATGTGCTACAAAATGAACTGGCACCACATCTGTGTGTCCTGTTCAATTACAGCCTTAACTCAGGCTATGTCCTTAACAAATGGCACACTGCTACAGTCATCCTGATCCATAAAGGGGGAGCACTACAGACCCTGGGAACTATCGCCCCATTAGCCTGACAAGTCTGGTATACAAAGCTATGGAGCACATCATCATGCAACTGCTTAACAAAGATATAGGCAATCTCCAAACTCTTGACCCCACACAGTTTGGCTTTGTCAAGGGGAGATCCTGCCTACTGAACCTGGTTGACTTCTTCGAGGCAGTCACCAAGGCTGTGGATGAGGGTGAGGCAGTGCATACAGCCTACCTCGACCTGGCCAAGGCCTTTGATACCATTCCCCACTCATAGGTTCATAGGTAGGTACTAGGCTATCGGCCAAAGGGCCTACGTAAGCCTAGCCAACAAGGTTCCCTGGCTTACGCCACCCAAGAAAGTTATTTTCCTGTGCCACTGTCGAGCAGAGACACAGAAGTGATCCCCGGGATGTATATTAGTAAACTTCACCAAACTAGGCATCAATCCTTTCATCACTAGGTGGGTTGCAAATTGGCTCACAGACAGGACCCACAGAGTGAAAGTTGCGGATTCCAAGTCAGACTGTCAACCAGTCATGAGTGGAGTCTCACAGGGCTCAGTCCTAGGCCCTCTTCTATTTGGCATCTACATCTCAGAAGTCCAGGCCAACACAGAAGGACTCTGGCTGACAAAGTTCACTGATGACTGCAAGCTAGGAGTCATTATCAACTCCCCAAGTGATGCAGACATCCTACAAAAGGGCCTCTCTGAGACCAGTGACTGGTGTCGGAACCATGGCCTGAAGCTTAATGCCAAAAAATGCATGATCATCCCTTTGGAAAAAACTCAGTTCCCACGAATTACCATGCTGATGGGAGCACATTGAACATGGGCACTGAGATCAACAGCCACCTCACCTTCAACCACTACATTGCCACTGTGGTCAGAAAGTCCTTCTACGTGGCACATCTTATAACCAAAGGTTTCACATCCAGGAAGAAAGAGGTCATCATACCTCTCTACTAATCCCTCATTAGACCAGTCATTGAATATAACTCCCTGTTTGGCATGTACCTGACCAGACACCCACAACAGCTGGAGAGGCCACAAAAGTACCTCACAAAAAGGATACTAGGCCTTAAACAGATGTCCTACATGGACAGACTCAAGAAACTTCAGCTGTTCTCAGTCTCTTATCATCTAATTAGAGGTGATCTCTGCTTGACTTACAAAGCCATGTCTGACCCAGCCCTACTTGAAATGTTACACCTAAAGCCCCCAGCACCACATGCTCCAGAGATCACAACCTCATTACCACAATTAACAGAACATGCTGTAGGGACAGGTTCATCTCCCAAAGACTGCCCATACTCTGGAATAAGCATCCCATTAATGTCAAGCAGAGCACCTCACTGGCCCTCTTCAAGAGAAATTTTGACAAGTGGATGGGTAACAGAAAGTTCACTCCAGGGATCATTCCAGTTGCCCTATTGGATAGGGGCACTGTGAACTAACATCTGGTGGCACGGTGCCTGGACAATTTTTTTGGGCTAGGCTGGTACAAGATCCAGGGCCATTAGCCTAGTCCACACCTATGAACCTATAAACACTCAGCTGAATATACAAACTTCAAGAAGTTTACTTTTGGCATACATGAACATGTAAACCTCGATCCACTAGGGGGTGACTAGAAAAGTCTATTAAATAACAAAGAACTTCAGTGGCAGCTAAGGTTGGCAGAATTAAATGAGTCAATATCCATTGCACCAGTTTTAAGGATGAAGGCTGAAAAAATATAAAGATGAAGACATTTACAAAGCTTTTAATTAATTTAACTGTATTTTATTGAACTGTGTACAAATTATAATACACTTATTTTAACTTTTTTATTATTGTCCTTTAAGTTTTTAAAGTTTACAAGCAAGTATCATTTTATGCACAAGAAGTATTTTGGCTAATTTAGGGTTAATTATTTTGATGAACAAAGAATAATTACAACTAATTCATGAGTTTATATTCAGCCAGTGGAATGTGGTGACTATTGTATTTAAACAAGTTTAGTTTGACACTTTTTTGTATTCTGATGAAGCCCGTGTTTGGTGGGACAAAACTGCTCTATTTTTACTTTGATTTATTATACTAAGCTGTGGATTTTAAACCTGGATGACCTCCATTTTAGTGCATTTTGATATTTTTCTTTCTTGGTTGGTATTTAATGCAGTACACCTTCCATTTCCTTCTACTAGTTTTACATAATGTACAATTTAAAGTCAATGTTAATTTTAAAAGTAACACCACAGTTAAAAGTTCAGATCCCACGCAAGACTAGCGAGTAGCTTAAATATGTGTAATTAAAGCCACAAGTTCAAATCTCATGTCATAAATAGCATGCAATTTAATTTTACTGTAGGAGGAAACTTCAAATACTTGTAAAGGAAAGACGAGTTGTTCTTCTTTTGGCTTTTCCCGGTTAGGGGTCGCCACAGCGGAACTCTGGTCCGCTAATGATTGGCAGTAGATTTTCTATGGGTGCTGAGGTGCCAGCTCGACACCCAACCTTCAACGACGGCATGCCCATTCTACGCATGTCTTTCAAATGCCACTCGACCGCGGGAAGGACATGCAGACTCCACACAGAAGGCGCTTCAGCTGGGAATCGAACAGGAGAGCCACTTGCTGTGAGGCAACAATGCTACTGCTGCACCACCGCAGCTTAACCGTAAAGGAAAGACAAGTAATTTTCCAGAATCATATCAGTTCAGTTCTAGTAATAAATGTGCAAATGTAAATGGTTCAAGATTTTATACATTTCAGGCAGAAATTACAGTTTACCAGAGTACACCAGAGGCATGGATATATGTAACTATGTTATCAGATTACAGGCCAGTTTAGCGAGCTTAATTAAAGCCAGTACTATAAGCTATAGAACAGTATGGTAAAGATCAGTTAAATATTATTTGTGGCAATTTTATGTAGTAACAGTTCTTACTATTTATCCAAGTACATAGTAGTAATAAATACTTGCAGCATTCAGTAGTACTAAAAGAGTTAAATGGTGTCAGCTAAAAGAACAGCTACATGTAAGGCAGAGAGTGGAGACCTGTACATTAAAAATTCTTTTGTAAACTAGGACCTGAGGGTCACAGAGTAAATGTAAAAAATTCAACAGTTAAAATCTATTTTATAAAGCTACAGAAATGTAAAATATACTGAAAAAATAGTACAGTGTCAGATTATTAGTTTCATTTGAGTTTATGTGAGGATTCCATTTGCTTTAATAATAAAGTTACATCCTCTCCATATTAATGCAGTATGTTATCAGTCCAGTTACAGACTTACACAAATTTATTTATTAGTAACACAGGCCTATTTCACTACAGTACATAATCAGTTTGCTTACAGACTTACTAGAGTTTTATTTATTAATAATATAGGTTTATTTCATGCAGAAATGTAAATAAAGTCAGGGCAACAAGCAATGCTTTCTGTTTATAATTGTTAAAGCTAAAAATGTTATTTTAAGGACCTGATTCTGCTTTTTTGTGCTTTGCAGCTATTGCTACAAAAAGACATGTTGTCAGTTTTGGATTTATTTATTTATTGACATTTGTTTACCGGGAAAGTCCACTGGGCACAGTAAGCCTATTTTCAGTGGAGGCCTGGGGAGAAAAGCTTCAAGACAAGTAACAAAATACAGTATTAAAATACAGTAGTTGCAATGAAGCACAACATAAAAAGCAAAGATTCAGAATAATAATAGGAACAATTTGTAATGAGAAGGTTCTACTGTACATAGTGGAGTCAGGCATTACAGGTTCTAAGACACAAGCAGTTGAAATGAGAATATAATACAAATAAGTATTGTAGAATGACATAGTTCCAGTGGAAATTCAGGCATGAAGTAGTTACAAAGGAAAGATAGTTAGTAGCAGGAGGAATCAGTGTAGCCATTTCCAGACAGTAGTAGTGTGGGAAAAAAATATTTTAGGGAAATTCAAGTGAAGGTATAGAACGAGAGATAGAATTTAGGCAACTTCTGGTGAAGCTATAGAATGAGAGAAAGAGTGGTTCAAGAGGCCAGAAGGTGTAGAAACAATGCAAGGTAGTTAGAGAGGCTAATATTGTACTGGAGGCCAGCTGAGATTGAAGGGGAGTAAAAGTCAAGTAATGGCTTCATGGGTGGCAGGATGCACCTTTGTGCAGTTACATATCCATTTGGAGAGGAGACAATTTTGTAGGGTGGTTTTGAAGTTAGAGGGATGTTGTTCACTGCGTATAGCGGAGGGGAGATGATTCCAAAATCTGGCCATGGTCCAAGAGTATAGTAGTTTACCTGCAGGTAGGTTTGGTTTATGAATTTGGAGTAAGTGTTGGTGTTCTGAATGTAGTGGCCTGAGAGGGGAGTAAGGGGTAAGTAAGGAGCTAAGGGCAGGGCAGTCTTGTGGTTTATAGATAAGTTTGTGTGAAGTGGTTAGCTGCAAGAGTAACAGGTAATGGGGGAATTCTAGCCATTGCAGTTTTTTTAAAGCATTACAGTGATGGCTGCCTGTAGCAAATTTGGCAATCCTGTTATAGCAGGTTTCTAGTTTGAGTTTCAGGGAAGACTGTAGATTAATTAACAATGGTGCACCATAGGTTAATGAAGGTAGGAGACAGCAGAAGGCTAAAGCTTGTTTGGTTGGTAAGGACAGGAACCTGTTATACCTGTACAGAAGCCCTAGTTTTTTATGGGTTTTATTAATATTGGATTGAATGTGGAGGTCGAACTTGAGGTTTTCATCTATTATGACTCCTAATAGTATGGTACTAGTTACTAGTTCAATTTAATGGAGTTTAGTGAGAGTATACTGAACTTTTCTTTGTTAAATGCTGCATTTCTTTTGGGAGTATACAGCATAAGTTTAGTTTTTTTAGTGTTTAGAGAGAGTTTTTTTTTTGTGGAGCCATGATTTTACTATACAGAATTCTGTTTGCATCATTTGTTGCAGAGCTGCAGGGTTAGATGCAGAGCAAATGATGTCGAATCATCTGCATACTGCACCAGGGAAGCATTCGGAATAGTTTGGTGAAGATTATTTATAAATATATTAAGTATGAGAGATCCTAAAATTGAGCCTTGTGGAACGCATGTAGGGTTATGAGGGTAGGGAGAGATAGAATTTTGCAATTTGACAGCATGCTGCCTATCTGAGAGGTAGATTTTAAACCAGTTAAGAGACTGAGGAGATAACCCGACAGAAGAAAGTTAAGACAGGAGAATGGCATGTGATACAGTATCGAAAGCTTTTGACAGATCCAGAAAGAGAGCTGACACTGTATGGCCTAGGTCACGGGCTTTGATGATGACATCCAAGAAGGAGATCAGGACAGTTGATGTACTGTGCCCTGGACGGAGTCTGTGGTGGGTTTCAGAGAGGATGTTGTGATTTAGAAGGTAATGGGTGACTTGTTTTTGGACATATTTTTCCAGTATTTTGGAGACAGGGGATAGAATGGCGATGGGTCAAAAGTTTGAGAAATCAGAAGGTCACCTTTGTGCAGAGGAAGGATAATAGCTTTTTTCCATAGACAGGGGACATAGGATTCCTGGACAGACCTGTTGATTAGGAAACTAATTGGATAGGTTACGGCATTGGCAGCAATCTTGAGGAATTTGGCAGGAATATTGTCAGCAGAATTAGAACACAGCTTTAGATTTTGGATGAGTTTTTTATAAAGGATGTGGAGATAGGGGAAAGATTAAATTATTGTAGGGGATATTCCTTAATGCAGTTTTGAGTAGGGATATTTGGGCTTGAGAAATGTTATGGTGGAGGACAGGAGGTAGGTATAGGAGTATGTTTAATTGGTAGGGCTTGGGAGAAGGAGGTTGTAAGATTGTTTATAGTATCAATAAAGTAGGAATTGAATTCAGAGACGATAAGGTCAGGTGACATATTAGGGTATGGACAAGGATTAGATTTTGTACCGGGTTGTAAGAGATTACTGATAGAAGGCCAGAAAAGTTTAGGGTTATTTTTCCTATTTGTAAGTTCCAGAAATATTGTTGCTTGTCTTTGCAGATAAGTTTTTTGGCTTTGTCCCTGTATTTCATAGTTTCTGCAGTAGATTTAGAAAGCCAGGGGGCACAGTTGGATTTAATTATTCTGCATCTGGTGGGTGCTAAGCTAAGCAGGATATTTAGAAAGGAGTTATTGAAGTAAATGAGGACATCATCAAGGGGAAGGGTTTTAAGACAGTTCCAACTGTAGTTTCTTAGGATACTATTGATGGTATGCGGACAGAATTTTGATAGGTCTTTTATTACCTGGTAGTTATGGGTTTTGGGGAATGATGAGCAGTTATGTATAGCGGAAGCTGGGAGGTGGTTACTGAAGGAGTTTGCCATGGTGCCAGAGACAAGGTATTTGGATGGGTCTGAGACCAAGATCCAGTCCAGTACTAAGCCTTTATCAGTTTTGTGGCTAAACCTAGTGATTGTATTGATTAGTTGAGTAAAATTAAATAAGATTATGCTAGAAGAAGATTGGCTGGAGGAAGTAGAAGCCCAGTCAATATTCATGTCACCTAAAATAATAGTTTCATTTTTTTACAGTAGAGGAAGCCCAGGATAGTATATCTTCTAAAACTGGGATGCTGTTTCCTGGGGGGAATGTAAATGACAATTATGCATAGTTTTTTGAGTTGTTGAAATCTAAGAATGAGAATAGCATCTCAGCATTTTGAAAATGTAGAATTGGATCAGTAAAAGGGGCTAAATTGAGAGTATTAGGGTAGAATAGGGTGACACCACCTCCTTTTTTATGTTGTCTAGCTTATGTTGAAATCAGGAGGGGGAATTTCGGAATCTTGTATGGAGGATGTTTAAATAATTAACAGTTTGATAATCCAGAATGCATGTTTTTCAATACAGTCATGAAAAATCATTACAGCTGCCACTTGAACAACTGGTTTTCAGCTTATGTTTTTATCTGTGTTCAAATGATACTAACAGAAAAAAAGGTATTCCTTTACTAATAGTTTAGTTTCCAGAATGTAACATTTACCAGATTTCAGTGTATGTTTTTATCTCTGTTCAGGTAATACTAGCAGAAAAGGTATTCCTTTAGTATTAGTTTATTTAGTTTTCAGAGTATAACATTTATACACAGATATTTGATATGTTCAGCATAAATATGTATCACTTTAGTGTTGATTTCAGCCAGGATTCAAAATACGACATTCATAGTCAGTCATGACTTCAATATAGTGCATTTTAGTTAGATTTCATAATATAACATTCATACTCAAACAGTTCTAACAGCATTACTACACAGTTTACAGCATGCGTTATATCATGTCTCACGTTATTCAGTCATTAGATTTAAGGGTAAAGTGACAGAATTATTTGTAACAGGCTTATTAAGACAAGCTAGCTAAAGAATAAGTAGTTATAGTTATTTAATATACTCAAGGATTAACAGGTCAGGTAAATTGTTAATTAATTTACAGAGTGCAGTGCATGTTACATAATTGTACATTAGACAGAAGGTTAAATACTCACGGGGTATGCAAAAGTATAGATCTGAAATCCATAAAGCATAGGTTTAAGTAAATGTATTTCTACTATTACAGCACATAGATATTTACAAGATACAAGATGCAAATGAATAAAGCAGACATCTATTACAGGACATAAAAATTAAAAAGGTAAATAGGATTATTGGTAACAAATCTAGCTGAAGATTTACAGAAATAAGTTTATACGGTATATGGTAATTATGTTTCAAGAAACATATATTACAGGTATAAAAAAGAGTTTATAAATGGCTACATAAAATACTGAACAGATGTTAAAGAACTTCCCAGTTATATTTAAATCATAAAGTTAAGAGACTTCAAAAGATTTTCAATAATCAGCACACCATAAATGCTAGTGGCCAAAATTAAGATTGCAGATTTGTTTATCAAATAAGGAAAAATTACATCAGTTTTGCAGATTATTCTAGCATCATTTGCAAACTATATCAATAAATTTAAAAAGGAATTACAGAAGTTAATTCCCAGTTCAGTAATCTCAGAAACAATTGTTCCTGAATAAATCCTACATAAATACAATTAGTAAAATAGACTTTGCATAGGCCTAAAAATGTAAGGTCAGGCCTATATCTTTATTTTATATTTTAAAGTAACTACAAAAACAGACCCTTGTTTATAGGGGTCTCGTAGGGATTTCTAAGATTAAGCTTCATTTAAAGGCCTAGAAATGCAGCCATATTAAAACAGACAAACAGCTTAAAAGTTTTAATACACAGGAGTACAAGCTTTCATGTTCGAAGACGCTTCATCAGGTGTTGAACACATCCCAACCAACAAACACTTAAATAGTACAAAACAGTAATACAATTAAATATATCTAATTAAATAATTAAATGATTAAATAAAATAATTAAAGCAATTAATGATGTAATCCACACAACCTTAAAACAGGTTTTAAAGTCAAAGCTCATTTAAACCTGGAATAGTTACAGCTTCAAGGTGCACAATCCATTTAATATTCACAATATTCTATTAAGCTAATACTGTGTATTAAAACCTTAAAGGTGTGCTGCTACTATCTTTTTTCATTTTGGTATTATTAGGAGACATATTTCAGACACAGAAGTGATTCAGTTAGTTCAGGCTGATATGTAGAAAATAATTGCAGTGCACTCCACAGAAATTTGGTGCAGACACTTGAAAATAGTGCAGAGAGCAGGTCAAATATCCAATGTTCCATAATATAATTATATTATTCAGAAAAAAAAAATAATAATTCTGAGTATAATGAGTGCAAAAGCTTACAGACATTATAATTGTCTATTTCAGTTTATCAGCACTGTTACTGGAGGCAGTGCAATTTGACATTCTGAGTACAGAATTTACGGGCAGTATAGTTAATGCAGAAGCTATGGAGATAATTCAGTCTATTTCAGTTTATCAGCACTGTTATTAGAAACAATAAGCTTTGATTCAGATATTGTTGGCATCTACGTCCACCGTACGTAATTAAACATTCTTAACCAAACTAAAGTGCATGCAGACTTTTATTCTGAAAGGTAAAAGAGATTCTGGCACATAAAGGAGAGCTGTCACGTGTTCAGCACAATTCTGGGTAATTAAAAGATAAAGATATTCATGCCCGCCTCATTCTAGTTTCTTTCAGTTATTTCTAGTTCATTTTACTATTCTACATTCCTATAAATTCTTATAATTACATTGATGATTCAATATATTCCTAACATTGTATAACAGTATGTGATGTTGATTTTTTTTCCCTTTCTGTGTATATAATGTAAACATGTTAAATTAATAAACATTTTCTTGAAAAAAAAGAAAGAAAGATGGAGTGCAGGAAAAAGTGGGTGATAGAAAAGACAGCCCAGGCTAATAAGGAATGTTGTTTGACTAACAAAGAGGCTAAGACAGGAGTTGTAAAAGCAATGAACAAGGCATCAGTCACTCTGACTTCTGGGAAGTAACTTGGTAGATAGCACAAAGAAACTCTACTGGGTTGTAAGGCAAAGACAGGAAAGATAAAGAATATAGTCAGTCACCCTTCATGCAGAATGACAGCAACAAACTGCTCATCACTCCACAAGACATCAAAGCAAATGAAAGAGTACTTCCTACAGCTTCTGAATGGATGGCGCAGTGGTGCAGTGGTAGTGTTGTCGTCTCACAGCAAGAGGTTCTCCGGTTCAATTATCAGGTGGAGTGCCTTCTGTGTGGAGTCTGCATGTCCTCTCTGCATTTGTGTGGGTTTCCTCTGGGTGCTCTGGTTTCTCCCACATTACAAAGACATACATCTGGAGCCTTTCTGCCCAGGCCTCCGCTGAAAATTGGCTTTGTTCCAAGTCAGACTTTCCTAGTTAACAAATGTTAAATAAATAAAATAAATAAATAAAATAAATAAAGAAAACCCCATAGATGCTATACTGCATCAGGCATGGCCTTTGATGAAAAAAGAGGAGACTACCACCCTAAAAATAGTAAGAATAGCACTAAAGAAAATGAAGTTGGGCAAAGCAGAAGGTTTAGATGAGGTCACAGCAGATATGATCAAGATTTTGGGTGAAACAGGAGAGAAATGGCTCCTGAGGGTATTCATTGTGGTATGGAGAGAAAGGGATCTCCTAAATGACTGAAGAATAAGCATACTACTGCTACTGTACAAGAACATCCACAAATTTGGAAATTATAGAGGTATCAAACTCCTTTCACACTGCACAAATGTTCTGGAGAGGGAGATTAATAAACAAATATGCAAAGTAGTAGAAAGCAAGAAGGGACATTGAGCAGTCCAAATTCAGATCAAGATGCAGCACTATCAACCCAATGTTTGCAATGAGACAAATAGTTGAGAAGAAGCAAGAGATGAGGAAAGAGTCCAACTTGGCATTCCTAGACTTGGACAAGCATATGACAATGTCCTGAGAATGCTGATTTAGGCAGTCCTGCAATGGTTTTAAGTTCCAGAAACATTGCTAGAATTAGTGCAAGCTACATATAAGGACCCAATAACTCAAGTATGAACAGTGTCTGTTCTCACAGAGGGGTTCCCAATGGGTGAGGGTATGCATCAGTGTTCAGCTCTGAGCCCATTGCTGTTTATACTGGTAATGGATTACATTAGCAAACAGGACAGACAGAACAGATCAACAAAGTTGCTGTATGCAAATGATGTATATTACAGGCAGACCCCAAGCAAGAACTTCAGCAAAGGATAGGGAATGGAATGCAAAACTGAAGGCACACAGAATGATACTGAATACTGATAAGACACTTTTAATGGCAGCAAATGACGGAAATCAGAAGAAGATGAAAATTAAGATAGAATGGAAAATAGTGGAACAGGTTTACAGCTTCAAGTAGCTGGGAGGGGTGGTTGGGGAGAAGGTATGTCTGTGAGGATGTCAAAGCTAAAATCAAAGGGGCACAGAGTGTCAGTGATATTGTATGACAGAAGAATGCCAAGGAAAATGAAAAGTAAGGTGTACAAAATAGTACAGGAACCACTACTACTGTATGGTACAGAAACATGGTTAGTAAAGACAGAGCAGCTGAGGAAGCTAGAGGTGATGGAGATGAAGTTCCTGAGATGGGCAGTATGATGCAAACTGTGGGACAGATGAAAAAATAAGAACATCAGAGCAAAAGCCAAATTCGCTCCAACTGCAGAGAAGGTCAAAGAGAACAGATTATGGTGATTCAGGCACATGTGCCGGAAAGCAGAAGACAATCTGGTGAATTAATTTTGGACAGACAGGAAGAAGGCAAGAGGAAATGAGGGTATCCAGCAAACAGATGCCTAGACTGTGTGAGAGAAGACCTGTGAAAATCAGACATAACTGTTGAATAAGTTAGGAGAGTGTCAGTGAACTGAGAAATGGTTGGCGACAACTGTCACAACATCCTGACCCCATGTAGAAAATAGGAAAACTGGAGCTGATAACTGACTAGCTGTGAACAATAGAAACATTTTACTCAGTTTAAACGTTTAAAGGCTGACTGTTCATTTGTGTGAAATAAGATGGAATATTTACTCTGTGGTAACTGTATATAAATAAAAGTTAAAACTGTCCCTGACTTTGTTTCATGTTTTTGGCCTGTGTCTCATAAAATCTGTGTAATTCTGGCAAATCTCTGTGAACTGCAATTCACTATATGAGTGGGGGGGTGGCTGTGGATGAAAGCAACTTTACTCTCTGGCTTCCTAGTTCTACTGTGCATTTGTATGAAATAAGTTAAAATACTGGTTATCTGGCAACTGGGTGAAACAAACCTGAAACTGTCAATGAGTTCACAGAATGACACTGACTTTGACTCATATTTTTAGTCTGGTAAGCCATTTGGTATTGAAGTCACTAAATGATAACAGATATTTGACTTTTCAAACTTTATATCTTTCTGAAAATGCATTCCACTGCAAAAACTGTTATTGTAGTAAGTATGCAAGAGTATTACTCAGAATCTTTCCATTTGGCTTCATTCCTATTTTTTGCACAAACAGGTTGATAGACATTATTTTTATCACAGACAGGTGAAGTGTAAATGACAAAGTGGCTATAACTGTTAGGTGGAGAGATCTGTTTGTGGATGAAAGTAACTTATCCTCTGGATAATATGCTCCATTAAACCTGTGGCGTTGCAGGACTAATCTACAATTGTGTGAAATAAATTGAAGTACTTGTGGCTACTGTGTGTGTGAAACAAACTGAAATTACATAGCTCTTAGGTGTCCCTGATTCTGCAGAATGCACCTAATTTTGCATAATATTTTTGTTCTTGTCTTCATAAAATTAGTGTTTTCTAACAAATCATTGAGAATTGCTAAATAATACTAAATAATGGCAGACACTGACATTTCAGACTTTATATCTGTTAGAAAATACATGCTAAGCAAAACATGCTCTAGTAACTGTCTATAAATTTAAGACAACTCTGCCTTTGACTCTGGGACATTGTCTCCATTATTTCTAGCGCTATCTTTGAGTATTGCACCAAGAGACTGAGAGGTATTATTTTTCTCACAATCAGGTGAGTTATAACAGTAAAGTGGTTATAACTGCTGGAAGGGTTGGAGCTGTCTGTGGATGAAAATAACTTGTATCTTATTTCCTCAGTTTAAACAGTTTGACTCTGCAGGACTAGTGTACATTTGTATGAAATAAGTTGGAAATACTTGGGTTACAGTATGTTTGTGTAAAACAAACGTGAAATACATAATGTCCATGATTACATATTTATTTTTACCAAGATCACATCTGAGGTGAACAAAGTCCAAAGATGGGGATATAATTGCTGAGTACGAGGACTGTCTGTGAATGACAATGGATGATTTTATATGCCATGATCAGTATAAGTAGTCATTAAGCCTGGCTTTGTAAGACTAATATGCATTTTTGTAACAGAGCTGTAATAATTTAACATGGTCATTTTTTCACAGACATTTGAGGCTTATACAGTCAACTGGCTATAACAGTTGGGAAGGGATACTGATGGTGGTCACAAATTGAAATCCACCCAGGGTCTAAAGTACACTTAATCTACCACTGCTGTCACTGCTTTGTCATAAAATACCAAAGCTAAACTTTGCATGTAGGGTATAGTGCAGCGGCCAAAAAGCAACCATAATCAGAAAAGAAAAAAAAAAAAGAAAGCAAGGCCAGCACTCACTGTAGTCTCTGTATGAATAAATTTATTATCCATTGTCATAACTTATCCTGTAATAACGGGGGGGGGGGCAGACCGGTTTCAGCAACAAATGCCTTCATCAGTGATTTTGTCACAAGCCATTTTTGTAAAACCCTTGACTGGAGACCATGGTAAATAATTAAAATTTTAACATATAAACACATTTCAACACTGGATTCCCATTGCAAAAATATACAGACTAATAAAAGCACTATGGGTGCCATAAGAACTTAGGAAACAGCTTCCAGAAGAGGCACTAAATGGCTTTTAAGTGTTACAACAAAATTAAGTTTTATTAATTTCTCTGACTCCAACAATGTCCTCTATTAACAATTACAACTTTGACCAGTATGTACCTAATAACATTAGACCTGCATATTCTATAGTCCATTTTACTCTAAAGAGCATGAGTGGTTCCCAAGGAGATCAATGTATACCTCACTAATTTAATCCATTACTGAAATCAACAGTGAATTGTGTAACTGTCAAACAAGAAACTACTTGCAGAGGTATACTTATTCCTTACTACAAAAAATACAGTTAGAAAACATGAACAATTCAAAAAGGCTTCAGCAGCTTCCAATTTATTTATTTTTTCTCTTACATTACTTAGAGGGGGCCACTGCCTGGTCATTAAGGAATGGGTTACTGAGCTTTACTTGAATATCTATGCCACAAATGCACTGCTGTGTAATTCTGACAAATCTCTGTGAACTGCAATTCACTATATGAGTGGGGGGTGGCTGTGGATGAAAGCAACTTTACTCTCTGGCTTCCCAGTTCTATTGTGCATTTGTATGAAATAAGTTAAAATACTGGTTATCTGGCAACTGGGTGAAACAAACCTAAAACTGTCAATGTGTTCACAGAATGACACTGACTTTGACTCATATTTTTAGTTTGGCAAGTCATTTGGTATTGAAGTCACTAAATGATAACAGATATTTGACTTTTCAAACTTTATATCTTTCAGAAAATGCATTCCACTGCAAAAACTGTTATTTTAGTAACTTTCTAAGTATGCAAGAGTATTACTTAGAATCTTTCCATTTGGCTTCATTCCTATTTTTTGCACAAACAGGTTGATAGACATTATTTTTATCACAGACAGGTGAAGTGTAAATGACAAAGTGGCTATAACTGTTAGGTGGAGGGATCTGTTTGTGGATGAAAGTAACTTATCCTCTGGATAATATGCTCCATTAAACCTGTAGCGTTGCAGGACTAATCTACAATTGTGTGAAATAAATTGAAGTACTTGTGGCTACTGTGTGTGTGAAACAAACTGAAATTACATAGCTCTTAGGTGTCCCTGATTTTGCAGAATGCACCTAATTTTGCATAATATTTTTGCTCTTGTCCTCATAAAATTAGTGTTTTCTAACAAATCATTGAGAATTGCTAAATAATACTAAATAATGGCAGACACTGACATTTCAGACTTTATATCTGTTAGAAAATACATGCTAAGCAAAACATGCTCTAGTAACTGTCTATAAATTTAAGACAACTCTGCCTTTGATTCTGGGACATTGTCTCCATTATTTCTAGCGCTATCTTTGAGTATTGCACTAAGAGACTGAGAGGTATTATTTTTCTCACAATCAGGTGAGTTATAACAGTAAAGTGGTTATAACTGCTGGAAGGGTTGGAGCTGTCTGTGGATGAAAATAACTTGTATCTTATTTCCTCAGTTTAAACAGTTTGACTTTGCAGGACTAGTGTACATTTGTATGAAATAAGTTAGAAATACTTGGGTTACAGTATGTTTGTGTAAAACAAACGTGAAATACATAATGTCCATGATTACATATTTATTTTTACCAAGATCACATCTGAGGTGAACAAAGTCCAAAGATGGGGATATAATTGCTGAGTACGAGGACTGTCTGTGAATGACAATGGATGATTTTATATGCCATGATCAGTATAAGTAGTCATTAAACCTGTCTTTGTAAGACTAATATGCATTTTTGTAACAGAGCTGTAATAATTTAGCATGGTAATTTTTTCACAGACATTTGAGGCTTACACAGTCAACTGGCTATAACTGTTGGGAAGGGATACTGATGGTGGTCACGAATTGAAATCCACCCAGGGTCTAAAGTACACTTAATCTGCCACTGCTGTCACTGCTTTGTCATAAAATACCAAAGCTAAACTTTGCATGTAGGGTATAGTGCAGCGGCCAAAAAGCAACCATAATCAGAAAAGAAAAAAAAAAAGAAAGCAAGGCCAGCACTCACTGTAGTCTCTGTATGAATAAATTTATTATCCATTGTCATAACTTATCCTGTAATAACGGGGGGGGGGGGGCAGACCGGTTTCAGCAACAAATGCCTTCATCAGTGATTTTGTCACAAGCCATTTTTGTAAAACACTTGACTGGAGACCATGGTAAATAATTAAAATTTTAACATATAAACACATTTCAACACTGGATTCCCAATGCAAAAATATACAGACTAATAAAAGCACTATGGGTGCCATAAGAACTTAGGAAATAGCTTCCAGAAGAGACACTAAAATGGCTTTTAAGCGTTACAACAAAATTAAGTTTTATTAATTTCTCTGACTCCAACAATGGCCTCTATTAACAATTACAACTTTGACCAGTATGTACCTAATAACATTAGACCTGCATATTCTATAGTCCATTTTACTCTAAAGAGCATGAGTGGTTCCCAAGGAGATCAGTGTATACCTCACTAATTTAATCCATTACTGAAATCAACAGTGAATGGTGTAACTGTCAAACAAGAAACTACTTGCAGAGGTATACTTATTCCTTACTACAAAAAATACAGTTAGAAAACTTGAACAATTCAAAAAGGCTTCAGCAGCTTCCAATTTATTTATTTTTTCTCTTACATTACTTAGAGGGGGCCACTGCCTGATCATTAAGGAATGGGTTACTGAGCTTTACTTGAATATCTATGCCACAAATGCACTGCTGGGACACACTATATCAGGGAATCTGCAAATAAAAATAAATGTCAATAAAAAGTAAAATGTGACATTATATAAATTACATACTGTAATCCAAAGTTAAAGAACAAGTTTTTTTTTTCCTTACAAATAAAAAAGTCAGTCATTAACTTTATTCCAAAAATCTTGATAAGTCTATGGGAAGCACAAAATACCAACATGAGGTTAAAGCAACCATGCCTCTTAAAGTCCATTAAGTCACAAGGTCGAAAACTGGAACTAGGAAACTATAAATCTACATGGGGGGGTTGAAGGTTGGAATAATGGTCAAGGTGTTTACCTCAAAGACACAATGAACACGGTTTGCCTATCAACTTTAAAAGAAAACTGGCTAGACTTAAAATGGCCTGCAATGGCAACTAACCTTACACCTACCTAACGGCCTAAGAACATTCACATGGAAATCAAATCAAATATTACAAAATATAACATGAAAATCATGCAGCTCACCTTCTTGTAAAACATAGGGTTTCCTGTCAAGTAACTAATATGTACAAATTCCATATGCAGTGTTCCAAACTCAGCAAGGATGCTGCAACCTGCAGATGCCCAGCCCCAGTTCCTTCCAACACCACTGTCAAGTGCAACACAACAGAAGAAAAGAAAAAGAAAAGACAGGTTGATGATCAAGCAAGAAACAATGCTATTCAGTATTGCTACAATGGCAGACTGCATAGGTATGCTGTGTATTTGTACCTAATGAAACAAGCTAATTAACAAGTAAATAAAATAAAAAAATATCACAGTGAAGGATCAGCTCTGAGCCCTTTCTTATTTGCAATGGTGATGGACAGGTTGACAGATGAGATCAGACAGGAGTACCCGTGGACTATGATGTTTGCAGATGACATTGTGATCTGTAGTGAGAGTAGGGAACAGGTGGAGGAGACCCTGGAGAGATGGAGATATGGAGGAGGTAGGAAGCAATATTTTATTAGGCACCACACGTTCATCTTTACACATTGCGCAGTCTCCATGCTTGGTGCACTTCTTATTTCGGCACTGATTGCTATTACAACCATTTTATAATTGTAATACCAGTAAACTAGGCTCATGTCAGACAGTCAGTGCTTACATTTAACTTTCAATAACTTGCCATTGTTAAGCACACATATCTATATATCACAAACAACTATTCTACCTACAAACAAAGTAGATGTTGCTTCTCATGATCCTTTCTTTAAACAAAGTCCAAGGTGCTGAGCAAAGAACAGACAATCAATAACCACCAATATCTGCACAAAATCACTCAAAGAAATAAAAACAATAAAGACAGTTAAAACACGTGCTTTCATCTCTAATGATGTTCATTAAGATCACCACTGCAATAGCCTTAGCTACATGGGTTATAGTCTGCTAAGGCTACAACAGCCAGCCAGCTTTCAAAGCTTTAGCGTGCCTTTCATGTGTCCAAACCATTAGTCAGTTTGAACTAAGTTGATTAACAAAAGAGGTTTGGAAGTCAAGCCCTTCTGAGCTTTCTTGCCACTGAAGAGTGTTCCTCTTGTGGGTTTTCCAGGATCAATGCAGCCCAATAACTGTCTCAACTAGATTACTATGCTGGTCCCATGAAGGTACACCTCACCCACTCAGCTCTTAAACCAAAGAGCCAAAAAACACTCTGGTATCATATCTGGGGATCCTTAGATGCATGAGACAATCAGGTCTCCTTTCTGAGCCCTACCTCTGACCCAGCTTCCTGAAATTGTAGTCAAAAAAAAAAAAAAACTATTTTTTTTAACTGTAGCAAACTGCTTATTACAAATGTTTATTCACTACACAGAGCACTATTTCGTTAAAAAAAATAAACCAAGCAAATCTTTTTTTTTTGTTTAAAAGTTTAGCAGTTTAGGCCACACAGGAAGTGCTACAACACTCAAGTTTGACTACAAATGCAATTTCAGCTTTTAAAAGCCAGTACTGCACTTAAAGAGGGATAAGGATGGATCATATAGCCAACTACACCCTCTAACACTATGTACCCTGGACAATTGCCACTTTCACTCGCCCTAGCCATGCTACTGGATAAACAGTAGGATAACGCTTTCAATTGCTGGTTATGTTTTTTCAGATATGAGACTACTTCTGTTTGTAAAAGTCAGGATATATTTCCTTAGGCAAACCTTGATTTAGTCTTTTTAATGATGGCTTAAAACTTTAGTTACTGTTGGGACTCCATTTAGGATATTTAGGTGAGGCATAGCCTAGTGAATGAAAGTTTGCAGAGTTTTCTTCAGGGAAAAACTTACACATTCAATTTTTATGTCAGAAATTGAACTTTTCTGTGAAAAAATACTTTTAACAATAGGAAAGAGTGTTTTATTGACTGTTATACAACTTTTGTTTATTATAAATAGGAGTGTTACCTTTTTACATTTGTGGAAAAAAGTTGTTTAAACTAATTTAAAACTACTTTTACTAAAATAAAACTTTATTTTACCTTTGGGACTGGGGTAAGCATTTAAACTATGTACAGTTGTTTGGTAAAAAATTAAAAAAAAAACTTTGCCACCACATCAGGCTGCTAAAGTGCCTCAGCTGCAGATAGGTAACTGCTGTGGCCATTTCTGCTTCCTGAGACCATTCACATTTTTTCTTGGCTCTTTCTAGTGTAGACCCTACAACTACCATGGATGGTGACATGCCTGTCTTCTGTGGCTGTTGGTGTACCATTGATGGGCAAGGGAGAGCCACTCCTGTCAGCCTTGGGAGAATGGGCAAGGAATTCACCTCTACCCTGTCAAATTGTTATATCTATCCCTAGAGATTTTTTCTTCAGAAATGCCTGTCAAATAGAAACAAACATAGACAATATATTTTCACTTGCCTCAGTCACTTTGGACAGGAGTGATTTATTGGCCTTGTTCTGGGTTTAGTTCAGTCTTTTGACCCTTCCAGTTCATCTGTTTGTGGTAAGTGAAAAGGGGATTCTTCATTTTCTGAGCAGGTTCATGAATTTGAATCACACACAACAAAAATTATTGTGAACGGCCATATTCTATTTTGCTTCTTAAGGTTTCTAATTCAGCTTCTAGGGACAGTATGAGTTCTACCACTCTCTTCAAAAGATTCTCTTTTTCTGAAACAATTTCCAGAGCAAACCAGTTGTTTTAGTGGAACGATGATGACATTCCACAGTCCTTAAACAGCTATTATGATTTACTGCAACCAGATTTTCCTGAACCTACTCCATTTCCTCTTGTCCTTTCAGCATTGGGGGTGTTTCTATCATAGCCTGCAACTTGCCTGACTGCCAGCCTGCTGCCCCAAGAAAGCAGATAGACTGCAGACTTATAAGGTTTTATATACTATTCCCAGATCACACTGAACTATTGCTCTAGTAAGCCTAGCTGCTCAAAAACATCTGATTAATACCAATTCCTCTTCTTCTGACAAAGATGGTAAGGCTAGACTTTTCAAGATGGCTGCACACTAACAACTTAACATCAGCTCTTCTGGTGTGAAAAAGAAACCGAAAGGCAAGGGCCTAGAACACTAACTTTTAGTAAATTCATCTACTAGCTAATAAATACACTGCCTGAATGCCAGCAAAGAAGAAACTAAGAAAGCTTGAAAGAAAATCAACTAGAAATGGTGAAAGGGAAAATACTTATTGAGAAGAATCCTCCAGCTGTTCATCAAAAAGCAGTTTAAGCTCCAGCTTTGGTGCAAGAGATTGCTTCTGGTAATCTAGTGGACAAATTGGTCAAATGTGCTCAAAGCTAATTAAAATAAATGAACCACTGAAGGAGTTTATCAATTCAAATAACACAATGCTGGAAAAATTTAATTATCTTTAAAAAGATATCCAGGTGAGCTAATAAACCTGCAAAAATCAGAGGACAAAATGAAGAAAAGGTTGGCTGAGTATGAGACTGTTCAAGAAGAGATGCTTCAAAAAATGGGAGAATTAGAGGATAGAAAATCTGAGATTTTCTGCTGTACCAGAGAAACTAGAAGGAACAGACTGTATTCATTTTACGGTGGGACAAATAAGTAACTGGACTGGTATTCCACAGCAGAAAATGTTACTTGAAAGGTCTGAGACTCTGAGGGTGTGAAGTACATGTCTTCCATCAAAAGGGAAGAAAAAAAAGCTTTTTTTTATTTAAATTCTACTTAAATATTTTAAGTTGCACCTGTGTAGTAGTACTTCATTGTACTTCTCTGCTTTTTGTCCATTTATTTGTGTGTGCTTTTTAAGTTTGTTCTGGGGTCTGAGCCTTGTAGCTTCATTTAAGTTTTGTAAAGCTTGTGTATTACTGCAAGATTTTAGCACTGTTTAACACTGCACTTCTATTGCCATAATTACAATTACATGTAAAAAGTAGTTTTTTTTGTATTTTGAAGCCAGTTTGGACAATATTGTAGATTATTTCACAGCTGTGGCAGAACTGTAACCTGCTGCCAGATTTAAACCTCATTTAGTCATTTATTGCATTGTTACTCATTTCTGCATTGTCTGCTTCCTTAACCTGTGGTAGATTTGTAGTAGTGGTAGTATTGTTAATTCTGCTCCATAGTTTGTGCTTCAGTATTTGTATAGCTGTACGTACCTGCTTAAAGTTGTTTTACAGTAATCTGGTGCCTTAATCTGTGGTGGGTTTGCAGTAGTGCTTGTATTGTGAATTGTGCTCCAAGATTTGTGCTGCATTACTTTTTATAGCTGCATATATATATCTGACTAAAGTTGCATTACAGTGCTTTTCTGTTTAATTTCCTACTGCTTTTCACTGTTTCTTTGAGTCTGCCCCCCCCCCCCCCCCCAGTGAGGAATATGCTTCTGAAATTCTAAGCACAGGATGTCAGCTCCAGTACTGGCTTTAGTTGATTGGCCCCCTCTCTGGCAACTCTACTATACTTAGCACAGAGCTAAATCCACACAGGGTCTTTTATTTAACACTCTGAGAGGTGTGAGATACACTCTCTTCCTCCAAAGGGAACAAAAATGCTTTTTATTTAAACTGTGCTTAAATATTTTAAGTTGTACTTTTAGTTACCTTTGTGATGATACTTTTCTGTACTTCTCTGCTTTTTGTCAATCTGTTTGCATTTTTTAGTCTGTTTTGGAGCTTTAGTCTTGTAAATTCATTTGTAGTTGTGTGAAGAATATTATGGCAAAAGCTTTTTTGTATTTTTTTAAACAAGAAACATCTTTATTAAATTATCAACTAGGTAACTTTATTACCTCTCAACCTCTTAGAGCAAAAAATCTGGACAAAGCTTAAAATGATGAGGGGACAAACAGGGACAGATTTTAAATATTGCTTTTACAAACTAAGAAAGTTGATAGAATAACAGGTTTTGCATTAGCATGAATTTTCTGAAGGGTGTGGAGTCTTAAACTCAAATGTTTGTCATTATTTAATTACCTCAATCCTCAGCTATTTGCCAGAAAAGTACAGATTTTAGGAGGAACACACCAAAAATATGAGGCAAAAATCTGGACACTCTGCGAAAATCTGTAAAGTTGAGAGGTATGGCCTATGACATAGGCAATCATACATTTATATAAATGAAAACAATCCATACTGACACAATCCTAGTTGCAAGCATTTTACATCACAAACAATACTGACACAATTCTAGCTGCAAACATTATACATCACTTAGAATCTACCCAATCACTGTCAAACAATACACAGCTCATTCAAATCCTGCCTTCATTTAAACCTCATTCCTTCCTTGTATGTTTTGTTCCCACAATTCCCATTTTTTATTCCAGCTGTTTTACCTCTGTTACTATATTCATTACTTCTAATACAGTTGGTTTAGACTTTGATTTTCATTTTCTAGTATTTTTTTTTTGGCAGCCACTGTAATTAGAATCAAAGGCCTTACTACATCTAGGCAATTCCAACTCTGTATCACATCTCAGAAAAATAATCTCCCTAGTTAAACCAATTTTCTCATCAACTATGTCTGACAGAGTGGTCTGCAGGGAATCTTTAAAGTCTGTCAATGCATTACACTCCCAGAAAATATTTCCCAATTATATCTTTCTCCCCTATCACACCTCCAACATTTATTGTCTAACTAAGGAAAACATTTCTGGAGTCTACTTGTGGTATAAAACCATCTACATAAACATTTCCAAGCAAAAATCCTAGATCTTCTAGCTTTTGTTGCATATTTGGGAGAGACACATATATCCCCCATTGTTTCTTTGTGAATTGCTATCCAGTCTCTCTTCCCAAGCCTTTATAAGGTCCTCTGATTGATTCTTATAATTATCATGCAATATTTTATATGCTCTACTAATGATTCCTTTTTTAACAGCAGCTTCCATTCTAGATTCTACTAAAAACCAGGGCCGTCCTTTGGTTACCTGGTGCCCTAGGCAAAAAGGCTCCACAGTGCCCCCCCACACCACTTGGTGCCCCCATGTTGGTCTACTTACACCATTCAGATTACTGGAAAGCCACCCCTGCTACATCGGCGTCCTAGGTGGCTGCCTAGTTGGCCTATGCCTAAGGCCAGCTATGCTAAAAACTATAACAGTACTGGTCTTTTGTTTAGCACCACCCTATTTCTTTCTCTTTGCCTATATTCTGATATCAGTCCTTGACAGGGAAGGCAATCTCTAACCTGCAGTCCAAATAAATTCTTGGCATCTTCCTATTCTATTACCTTTCCTCTAGTTGCTTCCAATACCTTGGATCCTTTACCAGTTTTCTCCAATAAATTCCAACCCCCTCTTGTCTATTGTCTGTATCCCTAGTTGCAGTCATCCCTATCAGAATTTCCTTTCTCCAGTCCCAGGTTGGCTTATTTCTTAGAATACTTTCTGCTACTTTATGAATATAATATTCTGTATGATTACTGTTATTCTCATTAAATGTCTGCATGCAAAATCTCAGTGTCTCCTTGTTTCTTGAGCTTACTCCTGTTTCATCATCATCATCCCTTTCCACTTTGAATTATGCTTGTGTTATCAATATGTGCCTTAACTGTGTAGCCCTGAAATACCCCTTCAAATGTAATCCCAATCCACCCTGTTAAAGTGGAAGAATCAGCTTTTTCACTTGACTCTTGGCATCTGCCCCTCCCAGATAAAATCCTTCAGTTCTTTATTAATTGCTATCCACAACTTCTCTTCTGGTTGATAAAAATATGCCTGACTTCTGTATAAGACTAAAGGGGCTAAAAACATTTTAACTGTATCTTACTATCCATATCCATATAACAGAGCTTCCAATTTCTCAGTTTTTGTATTATCTTTTGTTTAGTCTCTTGCCACATATCCTCAGCTGCCACACCAAAATCCTTTTTAATCCATACTCCTAAGTACTTCACTTTATCATGTCCCCATATATATGGATATTGCTGAACAAATTTGTGTATGGGTGCACGATTTACCGCTATTGCCTTTGTTTTAGATTCATTAATTTTGTGTACTGAAAGGACTTGAAACTGTCTCAAAATGTCCACAATACTGTAATGTCTTTTTCTGGTTTTATCAGGTATGAAATAATATCATCCGCAAATAGAGCCATTTTTTCCTGACTACTATAACAATTATATCCTTGAATTTCTGAGTCCCTTATTTTCTTTGCCAATGGTTCTAAATATACTGCAAACAACAGAGGGGAAAAAGGACACCCCTGCCTGGTTCCACTGCTCAAGCAGAAATTATCAGAGAGGAACACACCCACTTTAATTTTCATCTCCGATCTTTCATACATCCTCCTAAGCACCATATAATTTTATCAGGGAATGCAAATGCTTCCATTGCCCTGCTCATAATGTCTCAGCTTACTCTGTCAAATGTTTTCTCTGCATCAAGATGCACCAACAACAGTGGCATTTTCTTACATTCTGCTTACCTCTAGATCATCAATGTTCTGTTAATGGTGTCAAATGTTTGCCTCTTCTCCACAAATCCACAATGATCCATATCTATAAATTTTGGCATCACTTTTGCCATTCTTTTAGCCATTATAGACCCAAACACTTTATAATCATGGTTTAGTATTGGAATGGGCCTCTATGAAGCTGGATCCGATGGATCTTTACCCTCTTTAGGTATTACAGCCACCGCCACTTTCTTCCAGGATGTTGGTACTTCTCCTCCCCTTAAAATACTATTAAACAAAACTTTCCAGAGCTTTATCAGTTGTTTCCCTAGCTTTCTTGTTCTAGCTTTCAAATTTCCACAGGAATACCATCTATTTCTGGGGACTTTCCCGTAGATAGGTTATACATCAACATTTTTATCACATCTCCTCCTGTCTTAACTGTTAGTAATTGAGATTCATATACTTCTAAGCCTGGCATATTTAACTCTTCCATAAATATTTCCATTTGTACCCGTGAAGATATGTGAAGGCTGCCAGCCTAGCTAGACAGAATGTTGTAAATAATTCTGTCATTGTAAATATGAATATAATCCACAGGCTTGTACTCTTAAATGTAAGAAACATGTGTTAAATGTTAAACTTCAAAAATGTAACCACAGTGCACTCTGCTAGAAGAAAGCTGATAAGTCAAGCATTGTATGACTATTTGATCTCAAAGCTCAGAGACATAATGTCTGGACTGAGGAATTCCTTCTATTGTCTGAGACCAGAGTTAATTGCTAGATTTTACATACATAATGTCTTTTATTGCTGTAGTTTCCTGGCCAGGTGCAAGATCAAAGAAATGTTAAAACTCTTGAGTTTATTTTAGCTTGGGAACTAGAGAAGAGTGATGTAATCTAAAATGAGTAAGCAGTAATCTATTATTTTTAAGACTTTCTCAGAGAGAGAAAATCAGAGCATTTTGGATTTTGTCTAAAGAACATCTACTCACCAGTCCTCTGCCTTTGCTCTATATGTAAGTTTATTTAGAACTGTGATCACTCTTAGATAGGAATTTAATCAGATTTAGTCTAGCTGTTTCTATATTTATGTCAGACTATTCTACTGTATTATTTTAAGCATTTTCCTGTGATTTCAGAACTCTTGACTAGCACTGTGTTGAACTGAGAAGATTTGTATTGTGTTTTTATTATTTATTATTAAAATATTTTAAACCTTTCAGCCATGGCTGTTTTGCGTAAAGATAATTTAAGCTCTAGAGTACATTGCATGTATACAGTGATACTGGACAAAGCCACTCCAAATAAGCCTTGCTGTTCGTCACACTTACTAATTGGAAAATAATATTGCACAGTAATAATTGGACACCCTTTGGTAAGGGCCTTTTAGTAGCTGATAAGAGTAGTTGGTGGCAGTGATTACTACCTTATAGCCTGGCAGGAGGGGCATAACTGAAGAACCTGTGCCAGCCTTCCCTAGGAGTGCCTGTATGTTTGTATATAAACCAAATCTCAAAGTGTGCGTGTGTGTTTGTGTGTGTTTGTGTTTGTGTGTGTGTGTGTGTGTGTGTGTGTGTGCTTTACCAGAAAGGCTCATCCAGACTCTGCTACACTTTGCTGTGAAGAAAAGGTTAGTTTGCTTTTATTTTTTGTATTACTGTATTGCCTTTCTATATTTTGAATACTGTAGTTTGTTTTCTTTACCTTGTGTTTTGCTTGCATTCTATTTTAACAGCATATTAAAACTTCAAAAGAGACCACAGCTCTCTCTGTTCTGAGTCAGGCAGAATTTTTTCCCGCCCATTTAAGTTGTCTTGTTAAATACCACTGTCTTTCTAGTTGCCCACCTCTTATGTTAATCTGACCATATATCTGATTTCTCTCTACTTTCACTGGCTTATGTGAGTAATCACAAAATCATCATTTTTGAAATCCCACCCTTCAATTATTTAAATTTATTGGCCATCCTACAGTATTTCATAGTACCAAAATACAAAAGTGACCACCCCTTTCAATCCATCTTGCTGTTTTAAAAATAGTAACTCTCCACTAAACCTTAACTTTTTAAACAGGTAAAACTCAAGTTACCTACTTTCACATCTAACTTCTCTAGTGCACACTGCAGAGTGCATTCTTTTCAATCTTACCTTTAAGCATCCCTGTGACTAGCACTTTCTCTAATACCTGCTGGAAAGCACTAGGAAGCCTTAAACTCATACAAACACTGAACTCTCCTTGTTAACAAGGAGAAATTAATAGTAGGCACTAAACAGCCTATAATTGCAAAGTACCTTGCTAAGGAAACAGCTCCTATACTTTATAAAGAAAAAAAAAAGCCCCAAACCAGGCATGTCCAAGGGTCAGCTTCCGGTGATTTCTCCTGTCCACCTGGTGAATCTGGGCATACTGGGGCAATGCAGCAATTGCTTCATGTACACAGACAACCCTCTCCTCCTACCACCCAACACTACAACCTGTGAGAGATGCACTTACATAGCCAAAATGGAAGCAAAGCTCTCTCCACCCAAGATTGTGCTAAACAGTCAAGAGAAGAAGGTTAACACTCACACTACACCGCAAGCAACACATAGCCCTTCTAAACCCGCACCACCAACACCCACATATAGCAACACTAAATCCACATATGCAGAGGCCCTTAACTGTAACCTGCCCAAGCAACAAAGACCTCTGAAGCTGAAACGCAAACAAACACCAATCACAACCAACATGTCACATAGTTCACAACACCAGTGTGCCACCCAGCAACAGCCCCTAAGGCAAGACAAAGTACCTAACACTTTAGTCATAGGTGACTCTATAGTCCAGCACACTGATGTCCCTCTCACCAGGTTGAATAAGGAGAAAATTACAGTCAGCTGCCTGTCGGGTGCCAGGATCCGCCACATAACGCATGCACTCAAGTCACTCCACAACAAGTACAAATATGACTCTGTCATTGTCCATGTTGGAGTGAATGACTTGAGACGTACCTCCCTGGACTACATGAAAAGAGACATGGAAGAGCTCTCGGATCATGTGGCCCAGGCAGGTATGACCCTAGCCCTGAGTAGCATCCTACCTTCGCCCAGAATGATACCACAATATAAGGATAAAATGATTGACTTCAACAATTGGCTAAGCTTATGGTGTCATTCAAAGGGGATCCAGTATCTGTCTGACTGGGATGACATGATTGACAGACCACGATGCTTTGCCAGAGATGGTCTGCACCTGTCGCCCCTGGGATTCAGGTTACTGGCTAAGGCTCTTGCCAACCCTATAGTGCCTTTTTTAGGCAAACTTCAAAGGACAAAACCACCACCGTAACAGGTACAAGCATGCAAAATCTGAAGGTAATGCTACTCAATGCTAGAAGTCTAAACCTCAAAATGCACTCTCTCGAGGCACTCCTAAAAATGGAGAACATCGATATCTGTGCAGTAACTGAGACCTGGTTCAAGGCTCCAGAGAGCACCCCTGCAATACCAGGCTACAACTCTTTCCACACTTTTCGGCCACCAAACCAGGACCGAAACACTAAAGGTGGAGGAGTGTCAATATTCACCAAGGATATTCACACCACCAGGCTAGTTGGCCAACACAATGTGTCTGAAATTCTCCAGGTGCAACTAAAACTAGGTAAGACTGCAATCCAAATTGTAGCTTGCTACAGATCCCCCACCATACCCCAAGATTCTCACTACACCTTTCTAAACATACTGGAAAATATTAAGATAGAACCAAACACCCTAATACTGGGTGATTTTAACTACCCTGCCATTAACTGGGAAAACTACTCATGTACCAACACCTTTGCGCAACGGTTCTTGGAATTCATAAATTCCAACGCCCTGGATCAACTAATCCATAGTCCCACCAGGGGTTCCAATATCCTAGACCTGGTCATTACCAACATGGGAAATCAATGATCCATACCTATGGTCACCCCCTCATTAGTCAAGTCTGACCATAAGCTAATCACCCTTAACATCCACATCCCACCCCCACCCCCCAGTAAAGAAACCACCATAAAAAACTACTCCAAAGCCAACTTCATGCTACTCAAGTCAGAAGTGACAAACTTCATGACACCCATGCAGACGGGAACTAAAAGTTCAACTGCTGAATCCTACACTAAGACACTGTACGAGCACATCCACTCATGCATGAATCGTGCCATCCCAAATAGAATCAAAATGCTCTCATCCAAAAAAGGAAGCCAATCTGGTAGTCCCCTGCCATAAACAAACTTTACAACAAAAGGAAGAAACTTTTGCAGAAAAGAGGAAAATCTCAGGATGCAAAAAACTCTCTTACTAGCCTCAGTAAGAAACTGAGATGCCTCATAAAATCCTCCACAGCTAGTTACGAAAATAAAATTGCCAAAGATTTCAAAGACAACCACAAAGCATTCTATAACTATGTCAAGAATCTAAATGGCAATGCTCAGATCTGCTCTGAGCTAAAACAGAATGGCATTAAATATACTGATCCGAAGGATATTGCCAATATCCTGGCAGATCGATTCAGTGCCAACTTCACCCTCCTCTCACCCCCTAAATGGCCCATCTCAATACCGGAAGATTGCCAAATTCCAGTAATAATGGCCACACAGGTACAAAACGCACTCTCTAAAGCCAAGAATACAGCATCCATGGGACCAGATGACATCCCGGGCTGTGTACTACATGAGCTACAATATGAACTGGCACCTCACCTAAGTGTCATGTTTAATCATAGCCTCACCTCAGGTTTTGTGCCCACTGAGTGGCGCAGAGCTACAGTTATCCCAATCCACAAGGGGGATCCACCTTGGATCCCGGAAACTACCGTCCCATCAGTCTGACAAGCCTTATCTGCAAGGCCATGGAGCGTATTATCATGGAACTTATAAACAAAGACATTGGCAACCTTCAAACACTGGACCCCACCCAGTTTGGGTTCGTGAAGGGCCGATCTTGTCTCCTGAACCTGATTGACTTCTTTGAATCAGTCTCCAGAGCCATGGACAAGGGTAAGGTGGTCCACACAGCCTATCTAGACCTTGCCAAGGCCTTTGACACCATCCCCACTCTGGAATCATAGATAAACTTACTAAGTTGGGCATTAATCCCTATGTCACCCAATGGGTTGCTAAATGGCTTACTGATAGAACCCACACTGTAAAAGTAGCCGACTCCAAATCCAGCTCCAGACAAGTGACAAGTGGAGTACCTCAGGGTTCAGTCCTGGGGCCGCTCTTGTTTGGCATCTACTTCTCTGAAGTACAAGTCAACACTAAGGGACTCTGGCAAACAAAGTTTGCAGATGACTGCAAACTGGGAGCCATTATTGAATCCCCAAATGATGTGGATACTCTACAAAAGGGCCTTACAGAAACAGATGCTTGGTGCCAGAGCCATGGGCTCAAGCTCAATGCCAAGAAATGTATTGTTATCCCCTTTGGGAAAAAAACATGTATCCATGAATTACCATATAGGTGGCAGTACACTAAACACAGAAAGTGTGATAAGAGACTTAGGGACACAGGTGGACAGTGGTCTCACCTTCGATAACCACATTGCCACAACAGTCAGGAAATCCTTCTATGTGGCACACCTCATCACGAAGGGCTTTTCATCCAGAAAAAGGAGGTCATTGTCCCACTGTACTCATCCCTCATTAGACCCATTATAGAATACAACGCCCCATTTGGTATGTACCTCTCAAGACATCTGCAACAACTGGAAAGGCCTCAGAAATACCTCACTAAAAGAATCACAGGCCTAAAGCAGATGCCCTACGCTGACCGCCTTAAAAAACTCCAGCTATACTCTGTCGCATATCGTCTACTCAGAGGCGATCTCTGCTTAACATACAAGGCCATGTCAAACCCAGAGCTGTTGGACATGCTACACTTAAAGAAATCCCAATCCCTCAGAGCTACACGCTCCAGGGATCTAAACCTTGTCATCACAATAAACAAAACATGCTGGAGGGATAGGTTCCTGACCCAGAGACTCCCCAGACTCTGGAATAGATTGCCCATACATGTCAAGCAGAGTGCCTCTTTAGATCTCTTCAAGAGGAACCTTGATGATTGGATGGGAGAAAGGAAATTCACCCCAGGGATCACGTCAGTCGCCCTTCTAGACAGGGGTCCAGGAAAGTAAATAATGTGGGAAGAAATAGCCAGGGAATTGTTATGGCTAGGCTTGTATAGGCCCTAGGGCTGATAGCCTAGTACCAACCTATGAACCTATGAACCTATGTGTGTGTGTGTGTGTGTGTGTGTGTGTGTGTGTGTGTGTGTGTGTGTGTGTGTGTGTGCGTGCGTGTGTGTGTGTGTGTGTGTGTGTGTGTGTGTGTGTGTGTGTCAGCTACTTGGGCAGGGACATGAAGCACTGGTTGGACAGAGAGCACACTGGAGGTTTTGGCTTGACTACTCAGCTGAGACCTGTACCCTACAGCTGTGTCAGTGGGGAATCTTATTGGGGATCTGGAGAGAAAGGGAGAAACCAGTCCCAGACTGACTGTGATCTTTGAGTGCTCTTAAGGGAAATTGCACTTTACTGTGTATTTGTTATCCTTACCCCTCACTTGTGTTAGTGGTGAGGATTGAGGCTCCTTAATTACTAGGCCAGTGCACGGGCATCACAGTGCCCTTTCTTGATTTCCATAATTCTCTGCTTAATATAGACTTTCACAGAATTTCCGAAATATTTCTAACACCTCTACAGGATCTCTTATTATCTTCTTTGTTACAGGCTCCTTAAGCTTGGTGACAGAACTTTCTACTTTCTGTTGCCTGAGTCGCTGTACTTAAAGGTTTTGTGCTCTAGAGTTATTATCAAAAAACAGTTCCTTAACAATAATCTTTCTAAACTCCTGCATATTATTGTGGCAGTCCCTTATTTTCTGTTTAGCATTCTGCTGATTCTCCTGTTCTTGTTCTGTGAGAATCCCGTATTCTGCAATACTTCAACATTTGTCAGTCCCTCTAAATATTTATTGCTACTTCTTAACTATACCTCTCTTTCTTTTTTCCACCCTATAATTAAACTTCACTTAATTTTTTTATCCCCTTATATCGCCCTTTCTTTTTTTCCACCCTATAATTAAACTCCACTTTAACTTTTATCCCACTCCCTAACTACATTTTCAGAAGAAATTTCTATCTTCTGTAATAGCTCCTGAATAATTTCCACCACCCATTCCTTAAATTCCTCTCTGCTCAACAGACAGGTGGTGCCAGTGTCTCATTTTTATTTCATTTCCCTGTGTTTTTATTTTAGTTATTATTGGCGCATGATCTGAAATCATTATTAGGTGTGTATCAAGACCTTCAATTACATGCAGATGTTCCTGTAAAATGTAAATTTTGTCTAGCCTCGCCTAGTTTTTTTAACTTGGGGAATAATATGTAAATTCACTCTGAACACCTAGTACCGAATTCACATTCTCCATCCGAAGTATTTTCATAAATTTCTTCAAAATTCTACCTTCCTTTGTTATACTTTCCTTTCTGGGCCCCCCAGGCACGTCTTCACTACTGCAAATCAAATTCCAGTCACCATCTAAAAGTAATATTCTTTGTTAAAAGCTGATTATTTCTCCCAGCCTTTTCTTAAACTCCACTGTAGCAGTTTTAACTGGAATATAAATACATCTGTGTAATCCTCCTTCCTTGCCAGTAGCCCCTTAGTACTACAAATCTACCAGTATTATCTTTTTTATCCTCTTCTATCACTATTGGAGTTCCTCTGCAATTAGTATAAGTATTCCCCTTTTCCTTTGTCCAAGATATTCCACTAAAACAGCCTTCAAATTCACATGCTCAAATGTGTTTCCTGTAGCATAGCTATTTGCACTCTACATTTTAAGATACTTCACTATTATTGCTTTTTTTGTATATATCTGTGAGACCATTCACATTTAAAGATAATACAGAAAGTGTTGCCATTATGTTAAGAAGTTATTATTCCCACCTGTTATTTCTAATAGCTTTTTTAATGTCTAGTTTCAGCTTTTGTGTTACATGCATACACTGTTTGGCAGGTTAAACTTTTATACAGTTGTTTCTCGTCATATCCATTTGAGCCAACATTATATCTTACAAAATATTTTGTATTACTGAAAGCCCTCAAACAAAAAGCACACCTACAATACACCCTAAGACTAAGAACTTAGTACTAACACACAAAACTACAAACATCTTCAAATACGAAGTTTTACCAGCCTAATAGGAACAAATGCTGCAAAGTGACAACCACACTCACAAACTTGAGTTAACCTAAAAGAAAGGTTATCCATGCTAAGATACATGGTGTAGCCTGTGCTTCTACTAAGGGCTGTCTGGTTTTGTCTTATCTTTATAGCTCTCCTAGCTGGGAAAACACTTGAATGCTTTCAGATAACATTATCTCCTAGCCAATTTCTCTTTATTAAATTAAAACCTTACAATATTCAATATTATTTTTAATTTACTTGCTTTCTCTTAAAATGTGTTACTAGATCAAGCTAAGGGCCTTAATCCAGTCATCCCCATTTGAGAAAAAGCGCTTTATTTTTTCTACTTGCATGCTCTTTTAACCAGACTTTTCTTCGCTTTTTTTTACATTGCAATGCCCACACCTCTCAAAACTGAACAAGGAGAAAGAGAGCCCCATTAGACTCAAAAACAACCGAGAAAACTTTACTTTATAGCATGCAAAGAAAATCATGCACTGCAGAAATAGTACTGTTAAGAAAAAAAAAAGTTTTATTTACATTTAACTTTCTCCATCCTCCTCTGCTCCCCAAGTATTTTTCTGAACATTAATGACATGAAGTAGGGCATATGCTTTAGAGTCCCCCAGAAGTCCAACAAAGTCCAAAAAAGTAAAATATTTCCAGATTTTTTTATCATATTTCACAAATATAATTAGTGCTCTTTAATCCATTTGTTAATTTCCATGTTACGGGTTTTATTTCTGTTCAACTCCAACTCCCAGATTCTGTAACATACACTCAATTTGTCTAGTCAACTCTCATGCTCCTGTGCTTCTGTCCAGCATTTTTCCACTGAAACATTGGGAAAGTTTTCACTGGCACAGTCTCTTTGTAATCTTTATTATCAGAATAACAAGAAGCAGAATCTCCTTTTGTCTCACAGTATACGTTTTGTTGGGCAAGCTTTTGAATTTCATCCTTAACGTGTACTTCATCAAAACAATTATTTTGTCCCTCCAGGGAAAAATATTTTGAAGACAGCTGGGTACAGCAGTTTAAATCTCATGTGTGTTTCTTGACATTCCCTGAATAGTGGAATAAATGTACTTCTTTTCTGCCTGGTATACAGTGAGTAATCATTCACCAGACACTGCACTCTCCCACTTTTCATACTTTGTCCTTCTACCACAGTTTTGTCCAAATCAACTCCTTCTGCTGGCAGGATTTCATGTTTACTATAAAAGGTCTAAGTTGCTTTCTCATAGCCAGGTTTGGAGCATACACAAAATATGCTCTAATCCATTTGTTAATTTCCAAGTTACGGGTTTTATTTCTGTTCAACTCCAACTCCCAGATTCTGTAACATACACTCAATTCATCTAGTCAACTCTCATGCTCCCGTGCTTCTGTCCAGCATTTTGCCCTCTAAAACATTGGGAAAGATTTCACTAGCACAGTGTCTTTGTAATCTTTATTATCAGAATAACAAGAAGCAGAATCTCCTTTTGTCTCACAATATACTTTTTGTTGGGCAATCTTTTGAATTTCCTCCTTAACGTGTACTTCATCAAAACAATTATTTTGTCCCTCCAGGGAAAAATATTTTGAAGACAGCTGGGTACAGCAGTTTAAATCTCATGTGTGTTTCTTGACATTCCCTGAATAGTGGAATAAATGTACTTCTTTTCTGCCTGGTATACAGTGAGTAATCATTCTCCAGACTCTGCTCTCTCCCGCTTTTCATACTTTGTCCTTCTACCACAGTTTTGTCCGAATCAACTCCTTCTGCTGGCAGGATTTCATGTTTACTATAAAAGGTCTAAGTTGCTTTCTCATGGCCAGGTTTGGCGCATACACAAAATATGCTCTTTTGATTAACAACTAGTGCTGTGGAATACCAGTCCAGTTGCTTATCATTAATACAGTCTGTTCCTTCCAGCTTCTCTGGTACAGCTGAAAATATCAGGTTTTCCCTATGTGTTCTTTCCTTTAATTCTATTATCTTTGAAACATCTCTTCTTGAGCTGTTTCTTGTTCAGCCAGCCTTTTCTTCATTTCGACCTCTGATTTTCACAGTTTTATCACCTCATCTGAATATCTGTTTAAAGCTTCTTCTATTTTTTCAGCCTTTTGTTGTTTGATTTGAAATATTCCATCAGTGTTTCATTTATTTTAACTAGGTCTGTGTGGAGCTGTCTTATACTTTCCTCTAGGTTACTGGAAGTCATATCTGGAGCATGCACTGCCTTCTGCAGTTCTTTTCCCAGTCAGTATTTTTTTCTCACCAGTTGTAGCTGTTTTTTTTTCTTTCAGGCCCTCTGTTTTTCTTTTTTTCCCTGGCATCCAGCCAGTGTACATACTAGCCAGTTACTGAAATTTACCCAGAAACACAAAAGCCCACTGGCCTTCTCCACTGGGTTTGTTTTCACACTGGGAGAGCTACAGCTGTTACTCAATGTGCAGCCATCTTGGAAGTCTCCACTTTGTCTTTTGAACCCAGTTTGGACAATCTTGTAGCTTCTTTCACAATTGTGGGAGAACTGTGATCTGCTTCCAGGTTTAAACCTTATTTAGTCATTTACTATGATGTTACTGGTAAATTTCTGCATGGTCTGCTGCTTTAGTTTGTAGTAGATTTGCAGTTATTGGCAGTACTTTTTACAGTTGTATATATCTGCTTAAAGTTGTACTCCAGTAATCTTGTACCTTAATCTGTGGTGAGTTTGAAGCAGTGGCAGTACTGTAAAGTCTTTATGCTCCAGGATGTATGCTTCTGAACATACCCAACTGTCTGCTCCAGGATTTATGTTTCTGTACTTTTTATAGCTGTACATACCAAACTAAAGTTGCATTAAAGTGGCTTTCTGTTTACTTGCTACTGTTTTTCCCCATGTTCTTTGAGTTTGTCCTATGTCCCACCGAGGTATTAAACTAAATGTTTTTTTTTTTATTCTAAGCACAAGACTTGAGCTCCATCCATTTCTTATTGTTGTTTTAAAAGTTTTTGCCTCTGGCTTCCACCCCTTGTGGTAATTTGTCTTCCAAAGTCCTTCCCTCCCTCCCTTCTTTTACTGCTGTTGTCTGTGTAACCTGTTTAAATACTTTCCCACCCATTGTTTTCCATACATCTATAATACTAAGTGCAAGCCCACCAAAATCAGTATTGCAGCTGAGTAAACCTCCCTTACAACAAATTTTCTCCTGCTCATTTTCCAAGCACTCCCATCTGCTTGGCACTCTATAGTTTCATATGTAAGTACTAGGTTAGCTGCCCTTGCAAGCCATTTTAAATCTCGCCAAGTTCTCTCAGAGGTAAGAATCAAACATTGTACCATGTGTTTCTGAGGTAAACACCTTAACCATTATGCCAACCCCCACCCACACTCTGAGGGGGTCCTGAGTTATACCTGCTCCATAACTGGTAGATGAGAAATTTACTTTCTTGTTTTACACATCAGTTATCTACTTAAAGTGCTACTGATTTATTTGTTGATACTGCCTTTAAATCATTCCAAATGCCCTAATACCTGAAATATACTTTTCAAGGTAGTTTAAGTTTTGTTGTAGCATTACACTAACAAACAGTTTTTCTATGTTTATTACATCAAGAGGCTAGCAGAGCCCTGTACAGACAGAAATACTCATCGAGTAAATTTTGTCTATAAAAATTCCCTTAGAAGCAAAACCTGTAAACTACTGTGGCAAAAATAAAGCTATCATGCAGAGACGGGCTTAGAGCAGCTAGTTTGCACATTAAATAGCACTACTGTCAAATCTTAGCACAATCTAAGAAGTGGGCCTCAGTATAACCCAGTCCACTATCTACAGTAGCCCGTCCAAATACAATCCTTACTATACTCATAGCCAGCTTGGTAGATACGGGCATCCTGAGACAATGAAGCAACTGTCTCATGTTCACAGACAACCATTTAATCCTTAAAAAAGCAAACACAGTATGCAAGAGATGTACATACACGATTCACTGGAGGCAAAAAATCTTGCATACAGTCAAGGTTGTCAAGAACACACACACTACATATTTGTCAGCATGGGAGGATATAATTAAAAGATAATGTTGTTTTGCAAAGGCGAATATTGGCTAAAACTTTATAGGTTTACAGGTTGGCACTGGGCTATCTGCCCGAAGGCATATATTAGCCCATCCACGTTGTGCAGTATTCACTGCCCCTTTAGTAGTTCCCTAGACCCTTGTACTAGCAGCTAGTACCCTTGGCCCCTATCTAGTAGTGCTGTTGGTGTGATCTCCGGTGTGAACTTTCTGTTACCCATCCACTCATCAAGGTTCCTCTTGAAGAGTGATAGTGAGGGGCTCTGTCTTATGTAGATCGGGACCCTGTTCCATAGTAAGGGAAGTCTCTGCAAAGGGAATCTATCCCTCCAGCATGTTCTATTCATTGTTGTGTTGAGGTTTATATCCCTAGAGTGTGTAGCTCAAGTAGATTTGGTTTTGCTAAGATGGAGCATGTTCAACAATTCTGGGTTGGACATGGCTCTGTACGTTAGACAGAGATCGCCTCTGAGAAAGCGGTATGCAACAAAGAACAGTCTTAGCTTTTTCAATAGTGCTGCACAGGGCAACTGTTTGAGGCCAGTAATCCTCTTGGTTAGGTACCTTTGTCGTCTCTCCAGCTGCTGGAGATGTCTAGCCAGGTACATTCCAATTGGTGCATTGTACTCAATAATGGGTCTGATGAGGGAAGAGTAGAGGGGCACCATTACATCCTTAGATCTTAATGCGAACCCTTTCGTGATCAGATGGGTCAAATAGAAGGATTTTCTAACCACTTTGGCAACATGGTTATCAAAGGAAAGCTGACTACTTACTTGGGTCCCTAGATCCCTTATTTCTTCTTCAGATTTCAGGGGATTACCTCCTATGTTGTAGTTTGCGGTTACTCTGTTTTTTCCAAAGGGGATTACTACGCATTTTTTTGCATTTAGCTTGAGACCATGGCATTGACACCATGCATCAGTCTCATTTAGGCCCTTCTGGAGGATCTCCATGTTGGCCAGAGACCCTGTTATAGCACCCAGTTTGCAGTCATCCGCAAACTTAGTCACCCACAGCCCTTCCGTGCTTGCCTGTAGTTCTGAGAAGTATATGCCAAACAGGAGGGGCCCCAGGACAGAGCCCTGAGGCACACCACTCTTTACTGGTCTGGATTCGGACATAGATCTCGCTACTCTTACTTTATGGGATCTGTCTGAGAGCCAGTTTGCAATCCATCTTGTGACGTAAGGGTTTATGCCCAGGCTGGTGAGCTTATCAATAATACCTGAATGGGGAATGGTGTCAAATGGTTTAGCAAGTTCAAGGTAAGCCGTGTGTACCTCCTTTCCCTTATCTATAGCCTGAGTAACTGTCTCAAAGAAATCCACCAGGTTCAGGAGGCATGATCTGCCCTTGACGGAGCTGAACTGTGTGGGGTCCAGCAACTGGAGGTTCCCAATCTCTCCATTTATGAGTTCCATAATGATTCACTCCATAGCCTTACAGATCAGACTGGTCAGGCTTATTGGTTGGTAGTTCCAGGGTCAGTTGTGGCCCCACCCTTGTGTAGCGGGACAACCATTGCCGTGCGCCATTCTATGGGCACATATCCTGTGGAGAGGCTGAGACTGAACAAGGTATTAAGATGCGGGGTTAATTCCTTTTGGAGCTCGCGTATGACACAGCCTGGGACACCATCTGGTCGCATGGAGGCAGTGTTTTTAACTTTAGATAGAGCCGTGTTAACCAACGTATCAGTAATAATTGGACTTACACAATCCCCTAGAATGGTAATAGGCCCTGTAGGTGGTGAGGGGGGAGAAATTTGCACTGAACCTGTCAGCCAAGATGTTGGCAATGTCAGAAGGGTCAGTGTATTTTGTTCCATTTTGTACTAGCTCAGAAAAGACCTGAACATTGCCATTTAGGTTTATGATGTAGCCATAGAAGGCCTTATGGTTATCCTTGGCATCCTTGGCAACTTTCTTTTCAAAATTAGCTTTAGTTGACTTGATGAGGGCCCTCAATTTCTTACTAATGCTGATCAGGGATGATTTTTCTACTTGAGATTCGGCCTTTTTTTGTATAAGTCTCCTCCTTTTATTGTAAAGTTTGCTTATGGCCGGGGTCCACCAGACTGGTTTCTTCTTGCTTGAGGAAGGAGTCTTGGTTTCATTTGGGATAGCACGGTCCATGCAATCCTGAAGATGCATATACAGTGCCTTGGTGTAGGATTCCGCATCCTGGATATCATTATCCTTCTGCAAGGGAATAGTGAAGCTTTCCACTTCGGATGCAAGTAGTTTGAAGTTTGCTTTGGAAAGGTTTTTGACTATGGTTTCTTTGATTGGGGGAGGTGGAGGAGTGAGGATGTCCAGGGTTATCAGTTTGTGGTCGGATCTGACCAAGGAGGGGGTGATAACGGGTGTGGTACAATGGGCACCCATATTTGTGATGATTAAATCCAATATGTTGTCCCCTCTAGTGGGGGAACATACTAGTTGTTCAAGGGCATTTGAATTTATAAATTCTATGAATCGCTGAGCATAGGAATTGGAACACTGGTAGTTCGCCTAGTCTATACCAGGGTAGTTGAAATCACCCAAGATTATGTTGTTCGGTAGGACCTTTATATTTTCCAATGTCTCAAGGAATGCAGAGAGAGCATCTTGGGACATGGTGGGCAATCTATAACCGGCTATGACTTGAAATGTATTTTTGCCTGCTGATAGTTGCGCATGGATGATCTCTGGGGCATTATGCTGCACTACTAACCTGGAGATATGGGAATCCTTGATGAATATGGATACACCTCCGCCCTTTGTACTGCGATCCCGTAACTGAGGCCGGAAGGTATGATATGAATTGTAACCTGGCAGTGCTGGGGTGCTCTCTTGAGCCTTGAACCAAGTTTCCATCACTGCACAAACATCAGTTTTCTCCACGCTGAGGAGAGCCTCGAGTGTGTGCATTTTGAGGTTGAGACTTCTGGCGTTGAGTAGCATTACCCTTAGTTTTTGGTTACCTGTGCTGGTTACAGTGGTTGGTTTGTCCTTTGAGCCTTGGCCAGTATTTGAAAACCTAGGGGTGACAGGTGCAACCCATCTCTGGCAAAACAGCGAGGCTTGTCTATCATGTCATCCCAGGCAGACAGACACTGGATCCCCTTAGAATGACACCAGAAGCTTAGCCAATTGTTGAAATTGATCATTTTGTCTTTGTACTGTGGTATCATTCTAGGTGAAGGTAGTATGCTACTTAAGGTCAGGGTCATACCAGCTTGGGCTACATGATCAGAGAGCTCCTCAATGTCTCTTTTCATGTAGTCCGGGGCGGTACGTCTTAGATCATTCACACCAACATGTACAATGACAGCGTCATACTTGTACTTGTTCTGGAGTGACCTAAGTGCCTTTGTTATGTGGCAGATCCGAGCACCCGACAGGCAACTAACAGTAACCTTCTCCTTGTTCAGCCTGGTGAGTGGAACATCCGTGTGCCTTACTATAGAGTCTCCTATTACTAGTGTGTTAGGTATGGTGTTTTGCCTTAAGGACTGTTGTGAGGCACACTGCTGAGGTGAATTATGTGTTTTCTGGCTTGTGTATGGGGGTGCAGGTTGCTTGCTTGTCTGCTTTGGAGGGCACTGTTTCTTTTTCAGATTGGTACCTAGTGCATCCGAATATGTTTTTGTGTATTTATGCGTATGTTTTGCCGGTGCTTGTTTTGTAGATTCATGTGTGACAGGTGGTGTGATGCAAGTGTGTCCCTTATCCTCTTGACTGTCTGTTACAGTCATGGGTTGAGAGCGCTTAGCCTCCATTCTGGCTGTGTATTTGCATCTCTCACAAGTGTTTGTGTCTAGAGGTAAGAGAAGAGGGTTGTCTGTATACATGAGGCAGTTGTGACACTGCCTCAGGATGCCCAATTCCACCAGATGAACTGGAGAGTACACCTGAAGCTGACCTCTGGACATGCTTTGAAGAGTAAATTGAACTTAAGTCCTGCGGACGATCGAGGGTCTTATGCTATATTATAATAGTGCTGTCTAGGAAATTTGGAGAATAATAGTGCTGTCTAGGAGATTAGGACAAGTGCTGATTTCTGTTTTGCAAGTCCTGCAATAAGAGCAGCTGATCTGAAGCACTTGAGTTGAGGTTTGACTAGTTCTAAGGGAAAATTTACAGTGCAGACTTTGTGGGGCCGGGAATAGTATACCCCAGCTAACCGCCGCTGCCCGACACTGCTCTGTGCGCAAGACCACGCAAAAAGAGAGTTGCAGGGTTTTTCCTCTTGAAAAGTGAGGAAAGTGAGTACAAGAACTGTTTTTCTCTAAGCAAGTGAGAAAAGTAAGTACAAAAACTGTTTTCCTCTAGATAATGAGGAAGATAGCGTGCTATAGTAATTAGTAGCTTATTTAGTGCTTACAAGTTCTGAACAAGTGCTGAGCATGAACAAGCACATTTAAGTGCTAAAACTAAGAATCTGTATCTGCACTAAAATCAGAAAGTTGAGAGAGATGGAAGAGATTGCCCAAACGGCCAATAACTACAAATTCTGGGCCAGAACCACTACTTATGTGGTAGACAGGTTACCTAGTGCTTACCACTCCCACTGATAAGCTAGAACACAGAAAGGCTTGGGGGACTCAGAAGCTTACATACAGTCCTGGACACAGCAAATCTGTATCTGGAACACTAGTTACAGGAAAGGTAGGAAACAGGCTTACAGTTTTTTTTTTTACAGAAAAGTAGCAAAAACAGTAGTAAGAAACAATTCACATGCAGTGCAAGCTAGCACATGAGTATGCAGCAATATTAGACCAAACGCAGTTCAAAAATGCAATTAAATTAAAAAGGACTAAAAGCAAGTGCAAAAAGAGTTTATTAGGCAGAATGTGGTAAAGCAATGGGACGGGGGAGTGTCCCAGATCAAATCTACTGTGGGGCAGGCAACTGCAAAAGCCACCAAATTTAAACTACAAACCAAAAATAGGGTGGGTGGGACAAAACAGTTTCAACAGAGATCTAATCAAAAACTAACAGTACAAACTTTAAAACCAAAAAAAATATTCTCAGCTCTGTATATTTGCCGATAGTCTCTCAGAATAGCGAGACAAGGTTTCAACACAGATCTAAGCAACAATTAAACTCTATAACCAAAAAAAATATATACTCAGCTCTGTATAATTGCAGATAATATGTAAGGCAGTCTCTCAGAACACATGTTCCAGCAATTTATCCACCCCTTACAGCTTTTTTAGGCAATGTCAAATTGAGAAACCTACTGCTAGAGCAAATAAAACCCAAAGAAACCAAAAGGCGTTAATGCTCAATGCTAGAAGCCTAAACAAAAAACTCCAAACTCCACAAGCTCTCCTAACTCTGAAGAATTTAGACTTCTGTGCCATTACTGAAACATGGTTTAAATCTGCAGAAAGTATTTATGGCAGTACAAGACTTCAGTGCCTTCCACACATTAGACCATCAGTTGTACATACAGGGACAAAAGGTGGAGGAGTTTCAATCTACATTAGCAACACGCATACCACTAAACTGGTTAATCAGGATTATGCCCTAGAATTTATCTACGTGCAAATCACCACAAAGTCCCATACCATATCCTAGCAAGCTATATGTCACACTCAATGTCAATACAGTCCCATAGCTCACACCTAGACCTAAAGAAGACACCATTAAACCAAATACCCTATTCATGGGAGATATTAACTACCCTTCTATAGACTGGAAAACATACAGTGCTTCATACTCATATGCACAACAATTTCTGGACTTTATTATCACAAATACCCTTGACCAGAAAGTGCGCGCGCACACCAGAGTTTCAAACATACTGAACCTGGTACTCCCAAGTATTGGACTGTGCTGCCCCCCCCCCCAATCTCCCATCCTCATTGGTAAGGTTAGACCACAAAGATAACTCCTTCAAATAAAAATCAACTCTGTTACCCCAACAAAACCTGCAACAGTTAGGTACTACTCCAAAGCAAACTACACCCTATGTAGTGATAATTTATCAAAATTCAGTGCCCCTCCAAACTGAGAGATCACAACAACCTATGTGAAATTGTTCACAGAGATCCTGTACAACCATGTAAATGTCTGTATACAAACTCTAAAAACATATAATAAAAAGGAAAAAAGTCATGGCTAAAATCAGGAAAAGCAATTCCCTTAATGACAGGAACTCTTTAATTAAACTAAACAGGAAACTAAGAGGACTAATTAAGTCCAGTAAGGCCCATTATAAGGTCAAGATAGCCTCACAGACCAAAGACAACTGCAAGGTCTTCTACAGCTATGTCCGAAACCTCTAAGGCAGTACACATTAGTGTGCCAAACTGGTAGTCAAAGGTGCCACCTTTGTCTGAGAAATTCAACTCAAACTTCAATCCCCACTCCCCCTGCCTCCCTCTTATGAAATACTTACTAGCATATCCCCCCTCAACCATTAAAAAGGAGCATGTCCTGGCAGCACTCTCTAAAGCAAATACAGAGCCTAAATGGGCCCTGACAAGATCTCAGGATGACTCCTAAATAGCTGAAAACATGTACATATCAGGAATACTAAAGGCACTTTTCAACTACAGCTTCAAAAATAGAAGTTATGTCCTTACCATAACGTTCCATGTGGAGTGTTCATCTCGCCTTTGTTCTTACACATGGGTTCGGAGCCGATCCTCGGCTCCGTGCCGGCCTCTTGCAAGCTCTGCATCGAGAAGAAGCTCGAGACAATCTAATACCCACAATCCCCCTCTGCCTTTACCTCAGATCTAGTTTGCAAGCAAACCAATCTACATAATAGCACATTCATGCCATACACCTATACATACATAAACAGACACATATAAAGTATATGTGTATACCAACTATGTACACAGAATAATGACAGTAGCAAAAAATGCTTCTGGCCAGGCATCAAAGAACGTTCTTCGTAAGGGTGGGAGGGTGGGACTGTAAGAACAAAGCGAGATGAACACTCCACATGGAACGTTATGGTAAGGACATAACTTCTATATGTGATAGTGTTCAATCTCGCCGCTTGTTCTTACACATGGGTAGCGTCCCTAGCTCCTTGATCCTGAGGGACTCACTGGGGGGCGTTCTTGTGCACAGTGGAACCAAAGGTTGCCCTGTCCCTAGATACCTTATCTACTTTATAATGAGAAATAAATGTATGTGGCTTAGACCAGGTAGCAGCCGCTGAAATAGCATCCAGAGGTAGGCGAGCTGCATGAGCCAAAGACGTAGATATTGATCTTGTGGAATGTCCTTTGGGTTTGTTTAAAAGGGGTTGATTTGCAGAATCGTATACATAGATTATACAATCCGTTAACCACTTAGAAAGAGTTCTTTTGGTAACTGCAAGTCCTTTCCTGCTATCAGCGAAAGCCACAAAGAGTTGATCTGTTTTCCTGTGATCTTTTGTTCTATCCAAATAAAACCTTAGCTGTCTGTGAACATCCAATTTGTGTAACATATAGTCCATTTTGTTGGAGTGGTTTTTGAAGAAAGTGGGTAATTCAATGGACTGATTAATATTGTTAATAGAACACACTTTAGGGAGGAAGGATGAATTGGTTCGAAGAGAAACTCTGTCAGAGTGAAAGATCAAATAAGGGTGCTTGATGGAGACAGCCTGAAGTTCAGACACTCGTCTAGCAGAAGTAATGGCTACCAGAAAGAGAGTTTTCCAGGACAAAAATTTTAATGGGCAAGAAGAGGCAGGTTCAAAGGGGGGCAACATTAATTTAGATAGCAACAAGTTTAGACTCCAAGGTGACGTAGGAGATCTGACCGGAGGTCTAATATGAAAAACTCCTTTTAAAAAGGCTTTACAAAGTCTGTGAGCCATGATAGGAGCTCCACATTCTTCCACATGGAAATTCAAAATGGCAGCCAATTGAACTCTTAGAGTAGCAGGAGAAGCACCCTGATGAAATAAGTCTGTTAAGAATTCTAATATCTTATTCAAAGGAGCTATAAAGGGATCAACGTGGTGTGTATTCGCCCAGAATACAAACCGTTTCCATTTGCTAGTATATGTTTTAGTAGTGGAAGCTTTATGCGAAGCCACTAATATATCCTGGACTGCTGGTGACAAGAGATTAGACCTGGCTAAGTTGGGAATTGGAGCAGCCAAGCTGCTAGATGGAGTGACAGGAGCGCGGGATGGGGAACCCCTGACGAGTGAGTCAATAGATCTGGCTCTGGGTCCAGAATCCAGGGTCCCCGAATGCAGTGAATTTTCAGGAAGGGAAACCAAATTTGACGAGGCCAGAATGGAGCAATGAGGATTATCGTCCTGTGAAGGTTCCTGGCTTTCTGGAGAAATTTCGATATCAGAGGAAATGGGGGAAATGTGTATAGGAGTCCCTGGGGCCAATCGTAAACCAGTGCGTCCCTGGGGACTTCCCCTGGAGGGGGTAATAGGGCAAAGTAGCTCCTGCATTTGGCATTCATTGGAGACGCAAACAGATCGCAGGAAGGCTGGCCCCACGTGCGAAAGATCCTTTTCGCCACTGACTGTTTTAGAGACCACTCGTGCGGTAACAGAATTGCTCTGCTCAGCCTGTCGGCTATGACGTTGGATGACCCGGGATGTGCGTTGCTATTAGAAAGCGACCCGTGGACTCCGCCCACTGCCAAATTCTCATGGCCTCTCTGCATAGTTGATAGGACTTGGTTCCCCCTTGTTTGTTTATGTACCAGACTACCGACATGTTGTCCGTCTGAACTGCAATAGTCCCTAGAGGAAGAAGGGGAGCAAAGTGTTGCAACGCTAGAAACACTGCCCTCAACTCTAGAACATTGATGTGCAGATTGTACTCCAAATTGGTCCATTCGCCTTGGACTGTCTGTCCCTGAAAGATGCCCCCCCACCCTATCAGGGAAGCGTCCGTGGTCACCGTAACTGTGGGCGTGGGTAGTACAAACGGCCTCCCCTGGGAAAGGTTGCACGTTTGGAGCCACCAGTTTAGATCTGTTTTGCAAGTCTTTGTTATGAGAATCTCTTGTGTTAGAGGTAGTTGTTGAAATGACCATTGAGCAAATAGTAGCCATTGTAGAACTCTCATGTGCAGCCTTCCCAGGGGAATTGCAATAAGGGAGGCTGACATGAGGCCCAACACCTTCAGTACTAGCTTTGCAGGAGATTTCCTTGACAAGAGTAGAAGACGTATGTGAGTCTGCAGTGATAATATCCTTTCTGGGGGAAGCCTCAGAATTAATTGACGTGTGTTTAACTCTGCTCCTATGAACAAGATATTTTGTGATGGCTGAAGTAAGGATTTTCCGAAATTTACGGAGATCCCTAGGTGAACACACAGTTGAAGCACATAGTCTCTGGCCTGCAGTAGTTGACGCCGGGTGGTGGCTGAAAGGAGCCAGTCGTCCAGATACGGAAACACCTGGAATCCCTGACGTCTCAAGTGAGACGCTACCACTGCCATGCATTTGGTGAAGACCCTGGGGGCTGAGGTCAGACCAAAGGGCAGGGCTCGAAATTGAAAGTGACTGGCTCCCAGCCGGAAGCGCAAATGATCTCTGGATGCCCTGGCCATTTTGATGTGGTAGTATGCATCCTCTAGATCTATTGAGCACATCCACTCGTCCTTCTGTAAAAATGGAAGGATCGATTGAAGCGTGACCATTCGGAACTTTTCTTTCTTGACGAAAGTATTGAGGTAGCTTAGGTCTAGAATGGGCCTCCAGTCCCCTGTTTTCTTTGGAACTAAAAAGAACCTTGAGTAAGTCCCGAATCCTTGCTGGTCCGCTGGGACTGGCTGGATGACTCTTTTTTCTAGCAGCTTTGAAATTTCTAAAGCTGCTGGCTCTCGCAGATGGGGCGGTACATCTGGGAGTCTTTTCTTTGGAATGGGATGGGATAGGAAGGGTATGTTGTAACCTCTGGTAACTACGCTTTTTACCCACTTGTCTGTAGTTATATTTTGCCAGGTCTGAGGGTATAAAGCTAGCGACCCCGACTGCCTCCAGAGCAGGACAGTCGGGCCTCCTCTCAGGAGTGCTGGAAAGGTTTACCAGGAGTGTTTCCCTGTCACCTTGATGTTGCGGACCCCTCTGCCGCCAGCGGCGTCTTCCACCTCTGCCCCTCCTCTGCCTCTAGAGGGCATCACCCTGTGTGCCTGAGAAAGACCCTTGGGGTTTTCGAAACCACATTTTCCCACCACGTTGCCCTTTGGGGTACGGTCTGGTTGGGGTGGAAAAACGGACTCCGACAGCAGACAGAGTCTTTCCCTCTTGTTCACACCGGGTAAGGGTCTCCTTTACCTTGGGGCCAAAAAGAGTGGCACCGTCAAATGGGGCGTTTGTAAAGGAAGACTTGAAGGCTTCCGCAAAGGAGCATAGGCGCATCCAGGATTGTCTACGAAGAGCAATCGCTGAAGCTGCTGCCCTACTCGAACCTTCGGCTGCGTAAGAAATCAGCCTCATGGACGAGTTAACAATCGATGTTAGGGTATTAAGTTGCACTGTCACTTTCTCTGAGACAGCTGCATCTGTAGCACCCTGGAGGGTATCTCCCAACTCTTTGACTAGATCCCTCTGCAGACGTGTAAATGGGTCAAATAGTTCAGGGACCGCATGGAAAAAGCCGCTGAACTAAAAATGCGCTTCCCATATCTATCCATCGTCCTAGAATCTTTATTAGGTGGATGGACAGACGAAGAAGACTCCGACATCTCCTTTTCGTGGCTGCAGCCACCACCATAGCGTCTACTGGAACTCCTTTTGTAAGGTAGGACTTATCCTGAGGTGCTGTGATGTACTTGTTCGGTTTTCTTGGAACAGGTTCCACTGTGTCAGGAGTCTCCCACGCCCTTCGAGCAATAAGTTCCATTAGTTCGTCGAAGGGCGGAGTGACCCAGGAGGAGGAAGGGCGAGCACCAAATGCCTTCAGCAGAACTGACTCATCCTCAGAAGGGGGAAGGGACTGCCAGTCACCTCTCTGTTTCAGGATCTCCAAAATGTCTGAAGAGACATCTTCTGAAGGTGACTTAGGGGACCCCTCTGACTCATCTAAGTCAGTATCAGATGTCAAGGATTCCTGTGGAGAATCCAAGTGTCTCCTCTTACACAGTCTCTTCCTAGGGACTTCCTCGTGGGGAGCATCCGAAGAAGCCTCGGAGGAAGAGGGGGCACCCTCCAGGGGTGGCTGAGACACTGGCGCCCGACGCTTGGATGTGGCCGTGGGTGCAGATGAAGACAAAGGCCCTTTATGGGGAGGAGAAACTGCTTCCACTGATGTGGTTGTCTGGGTAGACAACACCTTCCTCATCAGGTCGAACGCTCCCGGGTCCCGCATCGAAGAGTCCCCCGGTTCGAAGAAATGGGAGAATCCCGACACAGGCACGAAGGCATCGACCCTGAGGACGGAGCCGAATCGATCCGTGCGAGGCCCGAGGAGAGTCGGAACCGACCGTCGGTTCGACTCGGCCCCGGAACCAAGAACAGACCGTCGGCTCGAGACTCCGGTACGGGTCCGACGGAGTCAAGGTGAGGAACAGACCGAGAAAGGACGGTTCTGGACCCGAGGGCTCCACAATCAGCAGATCAGCCTCTTCCGGCTCCAAAGACTGAATCGGTCTCGGAGGAGGAATGGATGGAGATACAGGAAGGCCTTCAAGTTTCGACACCAACTGGGTGGAAACCGAAATAAGTTTAGAGAGTAGAGAATGCTCCAACAACTTCTGCACCACGCGATCCACATCGACATCCGAAAGTTTGGAGGAAGAACGGGTCGAAGGAACCGAAGACGGAGCCGACCTCAATATGGCGAAGGAGGGAGCTCCATCACCGGTTCCAAGACTCGAGGCTCAGGAACCGACACCAGTTGAACACTCGGCCCCGAAGTCTGTGGAACCGGTGATCTAACCTTTGAAGAAGAGCTCGGAGCCGAAGACTTAGGCTCCGACGTCTTCGATTCCTTCGAGGACTTCGATGCCTGGTCAGAAGCATCCAAAGCCTCTTGGAAAGCTGGTTTCAAAAGACCTCTGTCCATCAGTTTCCTGCGCCTATCTGTCATGACCCTCCCACTAAAAGAGTGACAGATGGAGCAATCCTCTTGTAAGTGGAGAGGGCCAAGGCAGTAGACGCAGGAACTATGGTTATCAGTGACCGACATTTTTTGGCCACACTGACAACGCTTGAAACCAGACTTTGCCTTCTCAGACATTGTAGATAATATACAACTCTAGAAAAAACACAGTCAAATCCGAGAAAAAAGACACAATCAGGTAAATGTCAAATCCGGTAGTAATTGTCTCAATATGGTGGAATATGTGAAGGGTGTAGGCCCCGATACAAAAATACCGACAAAAAGGTTAACGGTACCAAAGAATTACGGAACCACAACACAAACACACTTGTTAATACTGATAATATCAACTAGAATAGAATTCTTAATAAAATACAACAAAAAAGTTATATCTTAGCTTAGAAAACTCTCGAGCTAGCTCCCAACGATGCGTATGCAGCAGCGGCAAACTAGATCTGAGGTAAAGGCAGAGGGGGATTGTGGGTATTAGATTGTCTCGAGCTTCTTCTCGATGCAGAGCTTGCAAGAGGCCGGCACGGAGCCGAGGATCGGCTCCGAACCCATGTGTAAGAACAAACGGCGAGATTGAACACTATCACATTAGGCTTTGCACTATGAGAATGGAGTAATGAAATGGTTATCCCACTTCACAAGGGTGGCCTATCAACTGACCTTGGAAACTACAATCCTATTAGTCTGACTAGTCTAATATACAAACCATGGAATTAACTAACATGGAAATGATTAAAGACACAGGCAACCTTCAGACACTAGACCCAACCCAGTTTGGCTTTGTCAGGGGAAGATCATGCCTACTAAATCTGGTGAACTTTTTTGAGAAGGTCACCAAGGCAATGGATGAGGAGAAAATAGTGCATACCACCTACCTGGACATGGCTAAGGAATTCGATGCAATACTCCATTCAGATATAGTTGACAACTCACTGTACTGTTCATAAACCTAAAACCTAAAAAAACATAAACCTAAAAATACCTAAAAATGCAGTGGCTTTGTCCTTGTACAAACCCTGACTAACCCTCACTCAAACATAATTCATAAATGAGAACCTCACTACAAGAATAAAACTCTGACTCTCTAACTGTTTAAAATTCTGTGTATCACCCACATACTGGAAAGATTTAAAGTTAACACTACACCATGTATGATAACCACCTTAATATATGTGTTTTCCTTTTTCAGATGAAATCTTTAATTATTTCTTTCTCAGCTACTTGCTTCCAACCTTTATTGTGTGTATGTGAGAAAAAGCATGTACCTGTGTGTACATACTGTTAAACAAATCTCAGTTTTGTGATAACTCACTGTAATAATTTCACTGTATTTTACACTTGTTTTTGTACATTTGGAGCTTTTCTGCCCGGGCATCTGCTGAAAATGGGCCTGTATCCAGTCGGACTTTCCCGGTTAAAAAATGTAAAATAAAATAAAATAAAATAAATAAATAAACCCCTATATAACTTGCTGGTCTGTCAGCTTGCTCACAGACAGCACCCAGAATGTCAGAATTGATGATGCCACCTCCACTTTATTGAAAGGTCAACAGAAGTGTACCTCGGGACTCTGTGCCGGAACCGCTCCTATTTGGTATCTACTTCTTAGAGATAAAGGCTAATGTCAAGGGCCTTTGGTTGACCAAGTTCTAAGATGACTGCAAACTGATAGCTCTAATAGATTCCCCCATGACACAACTATCTTACAAGAGGGTGTAAAATAGACAAATGACTGCTGCCAAATTTACAAACTAAAACTTACTGCCAAGAAATGTATTATAGTGCCTTTTGAGAAAACTGCCACCTAGGCTAATTACTCAATTGATAAGACATCCGTAAGAGTTGACCAGGTAGTCAGTGATCTGGGAACATATGTACACAATAATCTGGCCTTTGACCAAATGTGGCAAAGGAAGTGAGAAAATCATTCTATGGCACCCAATTCATAAGTAAGCATGTGGCATCCAGGTCCAATGAAGTCACAGTGCTACTTTATTCTGCCTTTATCAGGCACATCATTGAGTACAATGCTCCCTTTGGCAAGTACCTGTCCAGACATATACAGCAGTTGGAATGCCCACAAAGGTTCCATATCAGGAGAAACCAGGCTATAAACACCTGTATGGATCACCTTAAAGCTCTATCTCTACATCCTGCCTCCTACAGGTTACTAAGATTCGATCTATGCCTGTTACGCAAGGATCCAGCTCTGACAGACCTTTTCCATATCCACAAAATGAACATCATCAGAATCAACAGGGCCAAGGATTTAAAATTTGTTTGTGACATACATAAAACATGTTGGTGAGACAGATATGTGTCTCAGAAGATCCCCATGCTCTAGAACAGGGTCCCCATCCATGTGAAGCAAAGTCCATCCTTAACCCTATTTAAGCGTAACACTGACCAATGGATGGAAAATTGAAAATTCACCCTGGGTCTGGCCCCCATGTGTCTGATAGAGTCAAAGACAGACAGTAATGCCCAAACTAACACTCCTCCCCACATAACCTCTACAAATGCCCTAATTAACATACCCCCTCCTAATAAACACATGGCTGGGCTTATAAAAGTTTTGACGGTCGTTAGCGTACTATATAACCATAAACCTATGAACACTGTGTTCATGCTCTAAACTTGACTATGGGAAAGCAGCCAAGACCTACACTAGTAAAGATGCAAGTTAAAAGCATAAAGAGTTGATTCTGACAAACCTGTGGGAAAAGGGAAAAGTATTAAAAGCTGGAGACAGTAGAGTATTTGCGGAAAATGATTAATCACTGTATGCCAGGAAGAAGAAAAACAAATGTATTCCAGCTATTAGGGAATACTGAGAATCAGTTGTGAGATTCAAGCTGCTGTATCTAGTTGTCTTCAGAATAGTTTATCCAGGGGTGGGCAAACTTTTTGATTCGTGGGCCACATTGAGTTCTAACATTTGACAAAGGGGCCGGAACAGGAGCAGATAGATGGCATGCTTTGAAAACATCACCTCACTGGGGGAAAAATACACATCTTGGGATATGGAGAAAACGTGCTTTAATTTCCAATGAAAATGAAGAAAAGCATTACAATAAAATCTCTGACTTTGAAATGAGTCTTTAAACACTGAAAATCAAATAAATGACCATTTTATTTTAAAGCACTGAAAGTTCTGTTATCCTTCAGGATATCACCATCACTCTCCTCCTGACTGTCTTTTTTCAAAAACGGTAGGAGATGCAGATGTACTTGTCCTGTTCCTTTTATTCAATTTGTTTCCCCGGTGCCAAAAGTCAACAACGACCACTGCAAGGACGAAACAGTTGCAGCAAGTCAGTCTGTGAAGCATTATATTTGATCTGCGCGCACTGTTTATTTTAACAAAGTGCGTATCACGGAGACACACACATTTTAATGGGAGCAGTGTTGTTGGTCTCCTTTTTTAGCCAGCGCATCAAAGTCTGGAGTTAGTTTTGTTGTGGCGATTCTTAGGATGGATCTGAGGTGTAGGTCTGTTAACCTGGATCTGTGGCTGGCTTTGTTGATGTTCATGACGCTGAAGGTCTGTTCACACACGAAGGTAGAGCCGAACAAAGCCAACATCATCTGCGCTTTTCGCCTTAGATTTGGAAACGCGGCATCATTGAGTGAAGCATAGAAGTCATTTAGTTTCAGAGAGCTGAACTTCTCTTTTAAGGCAGGGTCGGACTGAAGGTCGATCAGTTCGAGCTGAAGCTCCTCTGGAGCTGTTTCGGGGTCTTGTGACAGAGGAAAGGCCACCAATTGAAGTGACTTGTCAATTTTGTCGAAATCCAAAAACCGACGGCAGAATTCTCCGTGCAGTGCATCCAGTGACTCACTGTATTTCTTTAGTTTTGCTCCGGCCTCTTTCAGCGTGGCTAGTCTAGGAAAATGAGTGAATGACTTGTTCAAAATCTGCCTGGAGAATAAAGCCAGCTTGGATTTGAAGGCTTTCACGTTTGTGTACATGTCATGCACAAACTGCTCCTTCCCCTGCAGTTTCACGTTGAGCTCATTCAAGTGTGAAAATATGTCCGTAGCAAACACAAAGTCACACATCCAGCTCTTGTTGCTCAGCTCAGGAAATTCATCAGTCTTCCCATGCCGCTCCAAAAACACGCCAATCTCCTCTTTGAGCTCCCACACTCGTTGAAACACTTTGCCCAAACTCAGCCAGCGGACACGGGAGTGATAAAGCAGGTCCTGGTGATCCGCATCAGTTTTCTCCAGGAACGCAATGAACTGATGGTGCTGAAGTCCCGTCTTGGCGTATGAAGTTGTGAGTTTCACCACAGGATTCACAACATGATTCAGCTGTAACACCGATTTACATAGAGATTCCTGGTGGATGATGCAGTGGAGGAAAATGACATCCTGGTCAGGGTTTTCATCTTTCACTTTATTCTGGATTCTCCTCAGCAGGCCAACGTTTTTTCCCGTTAAATTTGGAGATCCATCTGTGGTGACGTTAACAAGCTTACTCCAGGGAAGCTTCATGTTTTCGATGGCAGCAGACACCCGTTCAAACAAGTCCTCTCCCCGTGTTTGTCCTTTCAGAGACTCCATTGTCAAAAACTCCTCCGTTATTTCAAAAGTTTCGTTGATTCCTCTGATAAAATGAGGAGCTGAGCAGTGTCTTTGACATCGTTGCTTTCATCCAGTGCTAAAGAATAAAAAGTGAATGACTTCGCCTTTTTGTTTAATATGCTGGTGATATCTTCATCTATTAGTTCCACACGGCGAGTCACTGTCCGCCGTGATAAACTGATTTTCTCAAATTTGTCTTTGGTCTCCGGGCACAAAATACCTGCTGTCTCTACCATACATTCTTTTAAAAACTCGCCCTCAGACAGTGGTTTGCTGGCCTTTGCTATTTTGAATGAAAGCATAAAACTGGCCTTGGTACTTGACTCTTGAATGGCAGTTTGATGATGAAAAAAACTTTGCTGAGCCTTCAAATTAGCTGCCAACTTCTCAGCAGCAGCTTCCAGTTCTTTTGTTGAGAGCTTGCTAGCATAATTAGCGTGCTTTGTGGCAAAGTGACGGCTAATATTATACTCTTTAAAAACCGCCACAGTTTCTTGGCATATCAGGCAAACAGCAGATGATCGGTGTTCAGTGAAAAAATATTTAGTTGTCCACTCCTTATTGAACACTCGACATTCTCTGTCCACTTTCCTTTTCTTGGGTCCGCTCATCTTCATAGATATATCTATATATATATATATATGGTTCCCTATTAGAAGCCTGAAACACTATAAGCCTGAAAGTCAAAATCCTGAAAACTATAGACTGAAAATGCAAAATCTCGAAAGTGCAAAATCCTGAAAGTCAAAATCCCGAAAACACAAATAATGCTAATATGTCACTATAAAGACACTAATATCTACCAACTGACCCTGACCCTAACCCTAACCCTAAGGTCCGTCACTATCGCACACTCACCTGACCCGCGCCCTAACCCTAACTCACTTAAACCCCCCCTAACCCCAATATTTGTCACTATTGCATACATGCCTAACCTGCGCCCTAACCCTAACTCACTTAAACCGCCCTTAACCCTAACATAAAACCAAACACACACTTACCTGGACCCAACGCATGACCTAACACCACAGGGCTAACAATAGCAAAGCCACAATGACGTCAGTATGTCCATTTTGTGTTTTCAGGATTTTGCACTTTCGAGATTTTGCACTTTCGAGATTTTGCATTTTCAGTCTATAGTTTTCAGGATTTTGACTTTCAGGCTTATAGTGTTTCAGGCTTCTAATAGGGAACCATATATATATATATATATATATGATATATCTAGAGTCCGCCATCTAGTGAGGAAACGTCAGAATTGCAGGGGAAATAAAACATTAACAAGGTTAATTTATTAAATTTTTTCAAGTTTGGCGGGCCGAATCAAAACGTTTAACGGGCCGCATGTGGCCCCCGGGCCGTAGTTTGCCCATGCCTGATCCAAGAGGAAGAAAATTATTTTTTGAACAGGCAAAGGAGGAAATAAAAAATTCATCCAATAAAAACTATGCCAGCTAGCAGAATGGGACTCTTTTTCATTCATATGATAAAAAAACACTAGGAGAGACTTTGCTAGGGGAAATCTTTTCCAGTATTCCAAAAACAATTATTGAGAGACCCAGAAAAGCACAGGAGTTAACTAGCACCTTTGAATAGAACCAGAATCTGCATTTGGGAAATGGAAATGAACAGGAAGAAGACCAGCAGCACAGAAATTAGTGAATAAATGTGAGACTGCAAAGCATCATTCACATTTGTGAAATACAGCTGAATAAGAAAAAGTGGAAAGAGTGGACTTTTGTTGACTTTGTTAAACTTGTTGGGGAACTGAAAGGCATTTGCCTCACTTCATGTCATTAATATTCATTAATGACACTGAAGAGAAGAGAAGACAAAGGAAAAAGGTAACTGTAAGTAAAACAATTTATCAACATTTTCATAATATAAATTGCATGTTTTATAGTAAAGCATTTTATTTGTGCTTGTGTATATATATATCTTTATCATATATATAGATGCCTTTTTTCTCTGTCTTCTTTTTAGTATTAAGAAATGTAGGCATTACAATGCAAAAAGAAAAAAAAGGCTAGACATAAAGCATGTTTAAGTTAACAGGCTGTAATCTTGGGTTGTAAGATGGGGATGGGGTGTAAAAGTGCACAATTATAACATATGCAGAACTGGCATGTTTTCTCTTACTTTTGTATAGGTGAATGTCTGGATTAAGACCCTTATGCTTAATCTAAAAACAAGTTTTAAGTGAAAAGAAGTGAATAAGATAACAGTGAATAATAATGAAAAGTTTTCCTTTAATAAATGTTTCAGCTTGTCTTTAGAAGCCTGCAGCAGAGGACAGCGTGGAAACAAGTTGATAAGGCAATAAAAAGCCATAGTACTGGTTTCTTCATGGCTAAAGGCTAATGTTTCCTGAAAGACGGAAGTTGTTTTTCTTCTGGGGGGGGGGGTAAAGATAAAAAGTAACAGACACCAATTAGTGTAATTGGAAGCAAAGGAAATAACATGAGTCTTAGCATGGATAATCTAAATTTTGCATTAATGCCTGTGTTTGCAGTTGTCTATTTTGCACAAGTGTTCCTATTAGGAGGGTTAAACTTCATTATTGTCTATTTATTTGTCTTAAGTTTACTAGGAAAGTCTAACTGGGTAATACACATTTTCAACAGAGGGCTGGGAAAAAAGCTCCATTAGGTTATACTGCATTATACAAAGTTCCAGTTAAACACAGAGTAGTTAGATATCTATTTACATTTGTACACAACAGTAGTTACATTTATATATTCTAAGATTTTACAGATGTGGAAGTTAATAAAGAGAAAGCCCATGAGCAACTTAGTGGATAGGGTAGGTAGCAGTTATGTATAAAAATGATTTTGTCATTTCACTGAGAGGTTGAGAGTATTCTGTTTAAGAAGAGTAGTTGGAGAGTACCATATCACTGCGGTGGTGGTGCTGTGGTAGCGTTATCACCTCACAGTAAGACGTTGTCCTGTTCAATTCTCAGCTAAAGCGTCTTCTGTGTGGAGACATGCGTGAATGGGCATACCATCGTTGAAGGTTGTGCGTCAGGGCCGGCAACTTGGCGCGTAAAAATCTACTGCCAATCATTAGCGGACTGGAGTTCCGCTGTGGCGACCCTCTAACCGGGAAAAGTTGAAAGACACAACAACATTTGGAGAGTACCATATCGTGAACACAAAGTCTTAACATGGTGATGAGCATGAGCAGGATCAGGACTGGTTAAGATGTTGTTTAAGCAGTGGTTTAAAACTACTGAGTTTGTCTGAGAGATTTATTTGTGTGGGGATACTACTCCAGAGTTTAGCAATGTATTTGGAGTTGAGTGAGTATCCTTCCACAATATTTGACTTATTTTAAGGTAATAAAAATTTTGTATTTGGAGTTGAGTGAGTATCCTTCAACATTATTTGACTTACTTTAAGGTAATAAAAATTTAGTACAAGAGCAGTGGTCCCTTGCTGGACAGTAGGGCGTAATAAGTCTTGTGGCGCAGGACATTTTTCCGGATGATGAATGAGTTTATGTGCTGCAGTTAGTTGTGAATACATTAGGTAGCTGTGAGTTCAAGCCAGTTTACTTTTTTTAAGCTACAACAATGGTTGTGGGTCCTATGAGGTGAGGCTAGTGGCAAATTTAGCTATTTTATTGTGGAAGCAGGCAAGTTTCTTTCTTTGAATATTGTTTAAGTTTATTAGGATCGGAGCAGTATGTAAGAGATCTGGCAATAAGAAGTTGGTGGCTAGAGTTTTCCTTGCAGTATCTGTGAGGAATCCATTGATCCTACAAAGGCAGCCTAGTTTTTGGTGTGTAGATTTAATGGTGTGAAGTATATGGTGGTCATATTTGAGATGGTCATCTAGTATACTACCTAGAAGTTTACTGTGAGTTACAGTTTCAATGACAGTATTACTTGCTGACTTTATAGTAAAATATTGCTTTTGATTTTGGCAACTTTTTGAGGTATTATTTGATGATGTACATAGTTTTGTGTAGTTGTATTAAGTTAACAGTTTATGGAGTATTTTATAGGTGTGTATGGTACTTTGTTTGAGGGGTTTTCATTAAAAGAAAAACGTCTTGTAAAATGTGACATAGGTTCCAATGTTGATAAGAAAAACTGTATAAAGGATTAACCTGCCAAACATTAGTGTATAATAAGTTAGAATAATGACTTCTTATCATAATAATAATGACACATTATATATTATCTTGGAATGTGAATGATCTCATGGGTATATACAAAAACAGAAAGAATATGTAATTATATTAAGAAACGCAGAGTGCACATAGCAATGCTATAGGAGACACATTTGGAAAGAAATGACCAAGTTAATTTGATAAAGGAATGATTTCAGGATGGATAATCAGCAGAATATCAGGAACAAAGGAAAAGGGGACAACTTATATTAAATGCTAGAGGAGCTCCAATAGTATTAGAAGAGGGGAAAAAAGATAATAATGGCAGATTTGTGGTAGTAAGAGGCTATTGGCAAGGGATGAGTATTACACTGGCCTGTATTTTTATTCCGCCTAAAACTGCTATTATGGAGCTGAAAAATGTTGGGATAAATAATCAGCTTTCAGTAGGTAATATTACTTATAGGTGGGGACTGGAATTGGATTTGCAACAATGAGTACCTGGGGGGGCCTAGAATGGAAAATACAACAAAAAAGGGTACATTTCTGAAGAAATTTATGAAAACAGTTGGTATGAAAGACATGAATTCAGTACTGGGAAGTTGGACAGAATTTACATAATGGGACTAGACAGAAATTATATTTCACAGGCACATGTGCATTTAACTGAGAAATCTGACACACATCCAATAACTATTTCAGTTCATGTGCCAATAATTACTAAGACAAAAATGCAGGATAATGAAATAAAGATGAGACACTGGTGCTTTCCCACCTACCTGCTAAAAGAAAGACATTTAAGAAATGGGTACTGGAAATTATTTGGGAGTTATTAGGGAAGATAGAAAGTACTCCAGAGGTTATAGCTAGTGAATGGGATAAAAAAGAAAGTGCAGTTTAAAATGGAATAGTAGTAAAAGGAAAAAGAAACATGGTTAAGAAGCAACAAAAATTATTTAGAGGGGCTGACAAAGGTTAAAGTATTACAGAATAAGGGGAATCTCACAGAGCAAGAGGAGGAAGAATTGCATAGTACTGATGAGAAAATAAGGGAAAATGAGGAACTACCTATATAATATGCATGAGTTTAGAAAGATTGCTGTTTTAAGTAACTGTTTTTTGATAATAACTCCAAAGCACATACATTGTTGGTGCAATGACTTAAGTCATCAGAAAACAGAAAGAGTTGTATTCAAACTTAGGGACTCCATAACAAGAAAAATAACCAGAGATTCTTTAGCAGTATTAGAGATATTCCAGAAATGCTATGGAAATTTGTATAAAGCACAGCATTGGGGAAATCAAGAAAAAGCACAAAAGGAAATAATTTATGGAAGACTTAAATATGCCAAAGTTAGAGGCAAATAAGGTGCAACAATTAGCAGTTAAGATAGGAGGAGATGAGATTAAAAATGGTGATGTGTAACCAATCTGCAGGAAAGTCCCCAGGAATAGATGGACTTATGGTGGAAGTTTGGAAGCTAGGAGGGAAGAAAGTGATAATGATCTATAAGGTTTTGTTTAACAATATTTTAAAAGGAGGGGAAGCACCAACATCCTGGAAAAAAAGCTGAAGTGGCTGTAATACCTAAAGATGATAAAGAACAATCAGATCCAGCTTCATATAGGCCTGTTTCAATTTTAAACCCTGACTATACAATGTTTATGTCCATAATGGCTAAGAATGGTAAAGTTGTTGCCAAAATTGGTAGTTATGGATCATGGTGGTTTTGTGGAGGGAAGACAAATATCTGACAACATTAAAAGAACAGTGATAATCCAGAGGGAAGTAGAATGTAAGAAAATACTGCAGTTGTCAGTGGGTCTTGATGCATTCAACAGATTAAGTTGGGATTTTATAAGTATGGCAATGGAAGCATTGTTCATTTTCTGAGATAATAATAATAATGTTAATTAGGAGGATATATGAAAGATCAGACACAAAAATCAAAGTGGGAGGGCTCCACTCTGATATGTTGTGTTTGGACAGAGGAACAAGACAGGAGTGTCACTTTACCCTTTGTTATTTGCATTATATTTAGAATCACAGGCAAAGAAAATAAGGGACTCAGAAATTCAAGGATACAGTTGGTATGATATTTAAGAAAAGTTGGCTTTATTTGCAGGTGATTTATTTCCACAGTGGTACAGCAGTAGCCCTGCGGTCAAGTGGGCATTCAAAAGACATGTGTTGAATGAGCGTGCCTTTATTGAAGGTTGGGCATCGGGCTGGCAACTCGACACCATAAAAACCAATTGCCAATCATTAGCGGACCAGAGTTCCGCTGTGACAACCCCTAACTGGGAAAAGCCGAAAGACAAACAACAACAACAACAACAAGAACCTGATGGAACCAGAAAAAAACACTTCAGTGCTGTGAAACATTCTGAGACAGTTAATAAAGATAAAGCAAATGCTACAGGTGTAAACTATTTGCCCACACATGAATTGGTTGTTAAAAAAGAGACAATTTATACTGCATCTAAAATATTGCACAATAACTATAGGAACGAATCATAGGATTTCAGGAAAGATTGGTAAGAAAGATTAGATAAGCAATTCAGAAAGAAACAATGCAATGAGAGGACATATGTATGACTCCCAAATATGCAACAAAGTCTAGAAGATTTAGTTTTTTTTTTTACCTGGAAGAGTTTATTTGCATTATATGTTTTGCCTGGAAGAGTTTACTTTAGTACTTTTATATCCCAAGCAGACTCAAAAGAATTTTTTCCTCAGGTAGACGGGAAATGGTGTTGTAATGGGGAAAAAAAGAGGTACCTGGGAGAGTATGTTCTCACAGTATATAAGTTGGCAGAGTTTAAAAATTCTCTGCAGAGTACTCTATCAGGAATACTGGGCAAGCAAATGTGTGTAACTAAGGAAATTAATTTTTTGAGCAGGGATACTGATTTGAATTGCCTAGACATAATAAGATCTTGTAAAAGTTTAATCTTGGCGGCTGTCAAAAAGCAATTACTAGAAAACAGAAATCAAAGTCTAAACCAACCATACTTGAAGTAGTGAACATTGTAACAGAAATAACCAAACAAAAATTGGATTTTTAGAAAAGAGTAGGAATAAATTACATAGAAAAAAATAGAAACTGGGAATACATGCAGAAAAATGTTTTGGAGGAGGAATGATGTTTAAGAGAAAGAAGGAAATGAACAATTTATGCAATGTTGGTTTGATTATATCATACAGAACAATGCATGTTTATTTATTTTATTTTACATTTGTTAACCGGGAAAGTCTGACGTGGAACAAGCCAATTTTCAGCTGAGGCCCGGGGAGAAATTTTCCAGACAAATGTCTTTGTAACATGGGAGGAAACCAGAGCACCCAGAGGAAACCCACATGAATGCAGAGAGGCTATGCAGACGCACAGAAGGCACCCCAGCTGAAAATCGAACTGGAGAGCCTCTTGATGTGAGGTGACAACGCTACCTCTACACTACTGTGCATGTGCTGTATAATGTTTGTAAATGTGAAACTGTTAATATTGTTTCATTACTTTTATATAAATATAAGTCTGACTATGTCACAAGGGATAATTCAATAAAGGTGTTTAAAAAAATGTGGGAAGACTTTTGATAGCTCTGGGAAAATGTATTCTTCTGCAATACTTATTTCTAGAATTCAGAACTGTCAAGCTCATATGTTAAAGTTTATGCTTACCACTTTTGACATCATGAAGAATATTACGACATCTGTTTGGGTCTATATTATGTGATCGAAGAATCTCTTCTTCAAACACATAATAATCAACACATATACAGCGAACACTGTAAAATGCGAACGGCCACGTCTTTGAATTTTTATAGACTAAATAATCTAAATATAGACCCCACCTATTACCCCTTCTGAGGAAAAGTCTTCTTTGTATAACTTAATTGCTTATGTGTCTTAAGTGACCACCCACTGTTTAAAACACGATTATTAGTCTGCTGATGCCATTTCCACTAGATCTGTCATGAGGAGATTTGTTTGGTTGTTTACTCATGTTTGAGAAGATGTTTAGTTAACTTTTGGACCACCTGTTACAGAAGCCCTTAAGAAAATGCAATGACAGGGTTTTGCTAATTCAAGGAATTTCCCAGATATTTCAGCATTTCATTCTCCAAGCTTACTAAGATGCTTAATGCTATCTCTACAACCATTTTCAAAAATCAAAATAAATAAATGACTATCACTGAGACCCTACACCCCCCCCCCCACCCTGGCAAACCTATAATCCTTCAAACAAGTCTGAACCTCAGTTTCTCTCTTTGGCAACAGATTATTTCAGACAGATGGATGATGAAAGTAATCAACCAAGGTTACAGTTGCAAGTTTCTCCCTCCTTTTCGAGAGATTCCACCTCATCTGCCAGATGGAATTCCTATTTTTATTTCTCCTGTCCTTCAGCATCCGCTATGTCAGGGGTTGATAGAAGTGGCCCCTCTTCCTCAACCAGGAAGAGGTTTTTATTTAAGAATGTTTCTGGTGCCAAAAAAGGAAACTCATGAAGAGCAGTTCTGAATCTTTCCTTCATGATACTGAACAATACCCGGCAGGGCTAGCCACCCGGCGGTGTAATCTTTGACTCAAAATGATTGTCACTGTGGAAGTGACACCCCAATGGATGGATGGATGGATGGATGGATGGATGGATGGATGGACTGAACAAGTTCAAAACTGTATCCATGCTTCACTTTCCTCTCATTTCTCATTTGAGTTTTCTGAAGTCATTAGATTTTCATAGGTTCATGAGTTCATAGGTTGGTACTAGGCTATCGGCCCTAGGGCCTATACAAGCCTAGCCATAACAATTCCCTAGCTATTTCTTCCCACAACATTTACTTCCCTGGACCCCTGTCTAGCAGGGCAACTGACGTGATCTCCAGGGTGAATTTCCTATCTCCCATCCAGTTGTCAAGGTTCCTTCTGAAGAGGGCCAAAGAGGCACTCTGCTTGACATGTATGGGCAGTCAGTTCCAGAGTCTGGGGAGTCTGTGAGTCAGGAACCTATCCCTCCGGCATGTTTTGTTCATTGTGATGGTTTAGATCCCTGGAGCATGTGGCTCTGAGGGATTGGGATTTATTTAAGTGTAGCATGTCCAACAGCTCTGGGTTTGACATGGCCTTATATGTTAAGCAAAATCACCTCTAAGTAGACAATATGCGACAGAGTATAGCTGGAGTTTTTTTAGACGGTCAGCATAGGGCATCTGCTTTAGGCCTGTGATTCTTTTAGTGAGGTATTTCTGCGGACTTTTCAGTTGTTGCAGATGTCTTGAGAGGTACATATCAAATGGGGCATTGTATTCTATAATGGGTCTAATGAGGGATGAGTACAGTGGGACAATGACCTCCTTTTTTCTGGATGAAAAGCCCTTAGTGATGAAGGTGTGCCACATAGAAGGATTTCCTGACTGTTGTGGCGATGTGGTTATTGAAGGTGAGACCACTGTTCACCTGTGTCCCTAAGTCTCTTATCACACTTTTGGTGTTTAGCATACTGCCACCTATATGGTAATTCATGGGTACATGTTTTTCCCCAAAGGGGATAACTATACATTTCTTGGCATTGAGCTTGAGCCCATGGCTCTGGCACCAAGCATCTGTTTCTGTAAGATGCATATCATCACATTCCTACAGATCTAGGTTTCAGAACACATCTTAAGATTTTCTGTCTCTTGATCATCCTTATCAGTCATCTGCATTACCTTCTGATCTATCCACTCCTCTAGAGGTATTCACAAAGTATCTAGCTACTGTGACAGCCTACTGCAAACTGCAAGGTATTCACATTTTTTGCTTAAACAATTTGGTTGCCTTTGTGCACTCCTTTTCAAAATGTCAGGAATCTCTCACCTAGATGAGGAATCTCCTACAAATACTGTGGCTCCAACTGAATACAAAAAAGTCTTGTTTGACTCACAAGATTCTTGCAAGATTGTTTTCCTGGGGTATCTTCCAGGTATCTCACTTCAAAGAGCTTTTTTTCCCACAGGAAAAATTAGATCTGCAGCTAGATCACTTCCTGAGTTTTTTTTCCCACTAAGACTATGGTCTCTGTGAGGGAATAGCTCTTGATTTTGGGTATCATTGCTTCTATGATTATCATGGTTCCTCTAGTAAGATTCCATACAGAAAAATGCAGTGGTACCTAAAATCTCTGTGATCACATCAACATCCCCTGTCATTCCAGATTCCAGGGTTAGGGTTTGAGAAAAGGGAGATTCCATGGTGGAGAGACCAAATCTATCTAAATTCACATCTTTCATTTCCCCTTCCAATCATAGCACATTGGTCACAACAGACGCATCAGACTTACTCGGGAAGCAGTGTGTATGGGGATGAAAGTACAAGGTCTTTGGACATCAAAGACGGACCAAACATAAATGTATAAGAGATGTTGGCACTTAAAATGCTCTCAACTCTCACAATCATCGATCATCCCCAAAACCATTGCAAATGTTTACACAGCGCATCACTGTGATGTCAAACATAAACAGGGGGACGGGTCTTACTCTCTGTGTGCATGCAGACTATCCACTGTAGCCTGGGTTACAGCTTTTCAGTACCATCTCCTTCTACAGGCATCTTACATACCCCAGAGCAAATGTTTGTGACAGGCAAGCTAAGCAGAACCAGGATAGACTCATTGTGACATAGTAGAAATTCCCTGAGGCTTCAAAAGCAGAATAAGTGTTTTTTTAACATATATTTAATTGAATTGCACTTCCTAATGATTATAGTTGGGCTATACAGCTAATCTACTACATTTTGCACTGTTAAAAGATTTTTTTTATTGTTTTACTGCATTCTCATACTGTTTTAACTGTATTTTCATTGCTAAGTAGTGTATCATTACCGTAACTGCATTTTTACTGAATTACTTAACTGTAAACTGCTTTTTTTTCATACTAAGAGTTGTATTTTCTGTTTGTGAGTGCTCTAGCAGTGCTTTTCTGTGCAGTTTCCAGGAGTTTTCTGTGTTCTAGTCAAGTAGCAAAGTCTGGATACAGGTTTGCTGTACCAAGGCCTGGTTGTTTTGATTGCTGAGTTTCCTGGCAGCCATCTTGTGCTGGCAGGGGCCTGCCTTCTCTCTCTTAGTGAGAGTAACAGGGCTGCCTGACCTTCTCTAGCATGAGTGATTGATTGAAAGTCAGAGTGAGCAGGATCGGGTAGTAATCTGAGCTTCTAGATTCTTCCATAATTTCTGATATTTAAACCCTGTGTTTGTGCGGGGCTACACCTGTTTACATGTCACGCATCACAGCTGTGCTGATTTAACCCATTGCAAGGTCTTCCAGCTTCGAATTTTCCCTTAATAGTACTCACTCAATCCTGAGGTAGTGAAGCTTCTTTACAGCCTCTGTACAAACACAAGCTACTAGTACCCATATCAGATTGTTCCACTTTTGCCCACTTAGGTCATCCCCTCACCGATTCTAACAAATATGGGTGGACAGTTTCCTACATTTTCTCCTGCCAATTTGGTTGATATGGACATCCTGAGACAGTGTAGCAACTGCTTCATGTACATGGACAATCCTCTCTTACTACCACCAAGGAACACAATTTGTGAGAGATCCAATTACATTAAAAACCTGGAGTCTATGCTCTTTCCCTCACATGTCAGTATACCTGGCATTGAGAAGGTTGTCTGCCCAAACACCACACCTGAAAGATCACCCACACCAGCACAACACACGCCCACATATGTGGAGGTTCTTAACAAAAACATACCTAAACAAGAGTCCTCTGAGACAAAAACACATGCAAACTACACACCACACATAGTCCACACTCCTGTGTTTCACAGTCATCAAGGCTTAACCATAAACCCTATATATATATATATATATATATATATATATATATATACATAGGGGACTCCACTGTGAGAGACACAGATGTGCCCCTCACCAGGCTGGATAAGGAGAAAGTCACAGTATGTTGTTTGACAGGTGCCAGAATCCACCACATCAACCATGCACTCAAGTTTCTGATACATGCATACAAGTAATTATTAATACATGTTGGCGTGAATGACTTGAGATGTACCTCTCTGGACTATATGAAGAGAAACATGACTGAGCTCACTGATTACATGTTCCAGGCAGGTATGTCACTAGCCTTAAGCACATTCTACCATCACCCAGAATAATGCCTCAATACAAACAAAAATGATTGACTTTTACAATTGGCTTAGTTTCTAATGTCATTCTAAGGGATCCAGTACTTGTTGGCCTGGGAAGACATGATTGACACACCGTGATGCTTTGCCAGAGATGGCCTGCATCTGTCTCCCTTGGGCTTCAGGCTACTGGCAAAGGTTCTTGCCTCCCCATAGTGCCTTTTTTAGGCAGTGTCTTGTGGTCAAAACTACATACCTGAGAATCTCATCTAAATGTAGTTTAACGGTCATGCTGCTGAACGTTAGGATTCTCAACATAAAACTGCACTCATTGCAAGCATTCTTAAACCTGGAAGATGCTGACATTTGTGCAATCACAGAAACCTTGTTCAAAGCTGCACAGAGCTCCCCAGCCTTATCTGGTTACTCATCCTATCATACATACAGATCCCAAACTGATGGCAGCAAAGCCAAAAGAGGTGGTGTTTCAATATATATTAAAGATATACACACCTCCAGACTGTTCAAACAGTATGACACACAAGAGATGCTCCACGTGCAGTTAACGGTTGACCCCTATTCAAATCGTAGTTAGCTACAAGCCTCCAGCGTTGACTCAGGATGCCCATGTTACCTATCTGAACCTCCTTGAATCTATTAAGAGTCAACCTTATACCCTGATCCTGGCCAATTTTAACTACTCAACCACTTACTGGAAGAACTGCTTGAGCCAGAATACTAATGCTCAAAGATTCCTTGACTTCGTCAATGCCAATGCCTTGGACCAGCTGGTTGACACCCAACAAGAGGTGACAACATCTTGAACTTGGTACTAATCAACATAGGAAACCACTGCAGTATCCCCGCAGTGTCATCATCCCTGGTAAGATCAGACCACAAAGCGGTCACCTTCGAAGACAACATCTCCCCTGGCCACCCCCCCCCCCCCAGCTAGGGTTAAACAAAAAAAACTTCTCCAAAACTGATTACAACCTCCTGAGGGAAGGTCTAAATAGCTTCACATCCCTCTCCCCAACAGTAGGAACTGACACTAATGTCTAAACCTACACAAAAGTACTACACAACCATTTCACTAAGTCAAAATAGAGGAAGCTACCTCAAGTAGTAGATTAGTAATGAGCAGCAGACCCCAGGGATCAGTCTTGGCCCCCTGCTGTTTCAGATATACTTTTCGGAGGTGCAACCCAAAACCAGAGGTCTATGGCTGACCAAGTTTGCAAGCTGGGCGCTATGATCAACACACCTATTGATGCAGATATACTACAAAAGAGTCTCACCCAGACAAATGACTGGTGTCAGAAACATGTCTTCAAATTAAATGCCAAAAAATGAATCATCCTCCCCTTTGGGGAGAGAAATGTCTCCACAAATTATCAGATTAATAACTATGTCCTAAGCAGGCAAGCAGTTGTGAGGAACCTGTGCACCCAAGTTGACAGCAATCTAACTTTTGACCACCATGTTGCCTCCATTGTATGGATAGCTTTCTACATGGTTCACCTCATTAGTAAGGGTATTTCTTCCAGGAACAAGGAAGTCACAACTTCCGTGTATTCCTCCCTTATCTGGCCCATCATCAAGTGTAATGCTCCTTTTGGCATGTACCTCGCGAAGCCCATGCAACAGCTGGAGAGACCACAGAGATTCCTGACCAGGAGAATCCATAGCTTCAAAAATCTATCCTACATGGATAGACTAAAAGTCCTGCCTTTCTACTCTGTCTCATACAGCTTCCTCAGTGGTGATCTATGTCTGGCATACAGAGCAATCTCACTCCCCACCTTGATGAAGTTGCTGCATATCCACTGGTGGGACAGATTTGTCTCCCAGAGACTCCCCCATCTGTGGAATAGACTTCCTCTCCACGTCAAGCAGAGTACTTCATTATCCCTCTTTAAGAGGAACCTGGATAACTGGATGGGAAATAGAAAATACACCCCTGGGATTCCACCCGTGTCCCTGCTCGACAGGGGCATCGGATGCTGACTTGTGGGAACATGGGCTAATTTATTGACTAGGCTTATAGGGGCCTTTGGGCCAGTAGCCTGGGCATTACTAAGATCCTATGATCTTATGTATGCAAACTGAATCTGGAGATCTTCCAGGAATTGATACAGCTGCGTAGAAGAACCACAACAATCAGTTGGCAAAATTCTTCTACAAGACTGTATGCAAGAAGACCTGGAAGATGGACATTTTTTCTTTTCCTTATACATAAATGTTCATGTATGCTTTTTCACCCTTCCACTAATATCCAGAGGCATTTGGAACATTCAGAAGGACTCTCCAATAATAAATGTGGTGACTCCCTTCTCACCTAGTCAACAGTAATTCTCCCTTCTTTTGGAAATGGACAAATGGCCAGGGGAAATTAACAAAAGCTTCCTCATAGACTGAACCTACTCATACAGGACATGGAGTGTTTGATATATCCCAGCCCCAAACAAGTGCCACTAACTGCCTGGAAGATAGCATCTTAATAACATTTACCCACCTATTTTCTGAGTATGTGCAGCAGATGTTAAAGGAGGCAAGAAAACCTGCAACTTGAAAATCATATATAAACAAATAGAAAATATTTTCTAGATGTTTCCAAGACAGGAACCAGTACCCTTTTAGGGTTAGTTTTTCTCTGGTTCTGCATTGAGTTACTATCCTCTGGCCTGACTTACTCTTCTGTAAAGGTTCATTTGTCAGCCATTTCAGCATGTCTGCCCATGGATCTTCCTGTTTCAATGCAGTTTCATCTGAAAATGTTTTTGAAAGGGGTGTTAAATACAAAGCCTCCTAGAAAACTGGTGGCTCCTCCTTGGGGTCTTAATTTGTTTTGGAAAAATTAGGTCTTGCTCCATTTGAACCAGTCAGGCTGACTTGAGGTTCTCAACTTGGAAAACAGTGTTACTGACTGTTCTGACCTCTGCAAGAACCTGAGTTACAAGCTTTTATGTTGGTAAGTCATCTCATTTTCCACAAGGAAAATACTTCCTTGATAACTAACCGTTCATTTATTCCTAAAGTGGTGTGCGAGTTTACTTTAAGTCTAGCAATTCATCTCCCTGTCTTCTTTCCAGAACCTAAAAATGAGTGAGAGAGGATACTCCATACCCACAGACAATTCCAGTACTACCTTGATAGAACATCTTTTAGGAAGTCTGATCATTTGTTTATTTCTTGTGAAGATAAGAAAAAAAGGACAACTCGTGTCAAGGTAGACTATTTCCATGTGGTTGTCTCATGCTATTACCTTTTATTATACCCACCACAACAAGGCAATTCCAGACAGGATCAAGGTGCATTTTACCAGGGCCTTGAATTCATCTGTGGCTTTTTGGAAAGGGTGGGATTCTAGAAGTACCAGCTTGGTCCTCTGTGCATACTTTTACAAAGCAAAAAAACACAACACAATTAAAAGTAAAAAAAAAAAAGGAAAGACAAGATGTGGATAAATATATAATGTGTAAGTATGAAATGCTGATTCAGTAAAATTAACTTAAAAATATGAATATATATATATATATATATATATATATATATATATATATATATATATATATATATATATATATATATATATACATAAAAGAATTTTTTAAATAAAAGTACTATAGGATGAATATCATATTACAAAATCCAAAACCAAACTAGTATGAATAAATTCATTAGAAGCAGTCAATTACAAATTCATAGTCCAGAACTTAAGGACATTTAATATAGATGTATTTTCATTTAAACCGGGTGTCAAATTGAAGCTTCTTGTAAGTAATACAATCTTTCTTGTGTTTGTAAAGAGCATTGTTTGAATTAATTTTACTGATATCATAATTATGCTTACAAATACACTTATTTAGATGCAGTTCAGTCTTTCCAATGTAACATGGCCCACAGGGGTCACATATAACAATACAGACCACCCCCTTACAACAATTATACCCACTGGCTAAGTAAATCTTGGATTGCAAATATCCTATTAAAAATACTTCCTTTTCCAAAATATAGGAACATTGATTACAACATTCACATTTCCCCATACCCTTCGAAGGTACAGTATATTGCGGACAACGTCTTGAGGGCGTTTTCATGTTTTTACCTCTTTTATGGATGGTGAGGAGTTTCTCACCAACAGCATCAACTATATTTCTGTCAATGTTGAAAACATCCCAATATTTAAAAATCATATTTGTAACTGCTGCATTTAAGGGATGGTGCCTAAGAACTAGACTTCTAGTGAAATCCGATGTAGTTACTGGTACAGAAATGTTGGTCCGCTGTTCAGCTTGTTCAAGAATAGGACTAAATCAGATCACTATAAACTATATACAGTCTCCAGCCAGGTCTAGAACAAGCTTTTCTAGGAGGATTCTTCTCCCAGACAGTCTAAGCTATGACAGTCTAGCCATACAGCTATGGCCACTGTAGCAGTGATTTTAATGAACGACATAGTACAGTTGTGTTAAGTAAGCTTACCATAATACTAGATGTTCAAATGATCACTGCTGCAGTAGCTGATCCCCCCACACCCCCTTGTTCTTGTATACTATTGTTGCCAGGGTGAGGATACATATACTTTTATTTTCCTAGCATTGTCCTTGACAGCACTTTAGCCTCCCTCTTTTGGTTGGCATGAAAACTCCAAAGAGCTTGATGTCCAAACCTCTCTATTTATCCAGCTCAGCATGAGCTGACTAATGGGTTGGGGAAGTGGAAGGTGCCCTGAAGCTTTGGAGGCTGGACATCTGTTATATCCTTAGCAGGATATAACCAAAAAGTGGAATATGCTCACTCCTGGCGATGAGTGCAGCAGAGTGATATACCTGACTGAACCTAATCCTCTCTGTCCTACACTTTTTTAATAGTGACAATTGTTTTAGTCTAAACTGCTGTATGTATATTTTGAGAATGATATATTCCTGAAATGCTAGTATCTATGTAATTACACTGTTAGCATCCTAGGTGTTCTCCAACCTTGCCTTTCATATGTATACCAACATTACAATATGTTATTGCATGCTATTTGATTACTGTGTCACCAAATAGAACGTAGATGCCTATATTTATTGTGACTTGCATGCCTAATTAGTAGTAATATATTGCAGGTTTAATTGCAAGTTATTTCACTGTGTAGTACTCCCTTTTCCTGCTCTAGCATATGTACTCACTGCAAAAGAAGAACCTCTTACAGTATAATTCTGTATTTTCTATTAACCCAGCTGCTGCTAGTTACCCAGTACTAGTAACTGTTTTCATATTATTTCCTTTCCAGTTTGTCCTGCCGTGTGTAAACCACCCCCAGTGTCTCCTGCCTTGAGGTACCCTGGATTCCTGCCTGTTGAGAACTATCTAAAGCTTAGCCTTCCCAGTGCTATACTGGTCCCCTGAGCTGAAGCTGCTAAATAACTGACAAAAGAAACAAAAACGTATGTACCTTTTTGAAAAGTGTCTGTATACTCAATAACAATATTGTACTCCTACGTGTGCATGCTACCAGCCTACCGTAGACCCCACTCAACTTGCTCTCTCCAATCCATCACTACCCCCTTAGGTGACCGTAACCTTCCTCTGCAGTAACAGATCTGTCCACTAGATAGCTGCATTTACTTACTTTTTTTAAATACTTCACTGTAGACTATAATAAGTTATTAGATATTACCTGTCCTTTTTTGCTCTATTGCCCTTCCCCAACCTCTGTATCAAAGCACTGTAGACCAAAATAAGTTACTTGATGCTGTCTGCCCTACTTGCTCTATTGCCCTTCCCTACCCTCTGTAAACCTCCCCTTTCTGCCCTGTGCTTGATATTCACCTCACTGATTGCTCTCCATCTCCTTGGATCTACCCGCTCCATTCGCCCTGCGGGCTCACTCCGCTCCCCTACCCTTCCCCCAATTCCCACCCCCAGTAGCCCTACACATACCACACCCACTGCCTACAACACCCAATCAACTCACCAACCCAGTCAACAGTTCTCCATACCCAATCAGATCTTCCACTCCTCCCACCTTTCACTTTACCTCCCCTATCACTATCCTATCCTAAAACTTGACTCCATTTTACACTACAGTACATAGTTTTATACTTCTTTCCTACAGCTAAAGCAAGCATAATGCCTACCAAACTTTCCACAATATTTACTGCAATACTACTAGTTACTACCTTGTCCTACCTACACTATCTCACTAGACCTCCATATGTCATTCACTCCCCTTCATTTCATACAACTACCTCACTCCACATACACCATGCATACTCTCAAACATTTATATCCCCTAGCCTCTACTTCCTCAACAATATTTTCCTCTTTCCCTCTAGACTCATATCACATGCTACACATACCACTTCTAAGTATAATATATCTATCTCAAACCTTACCACCCTTGCACTTAAAACTAAGCAACTTAAATATTCACTCTCACATATTTACCACTTAATCTCTACCCCTTCTCTCTGGGGACATACACCCAAACCTCGGCCCCTCCCCCTCACCCAATTCACCATCCCCATCTCACCCATCCTATTCAGCAAGTAAGTCTCTCCACTTCACAGCTCTAAATGCCCAAAGCATCTGCAACAAAATCCCACGCCTCCATGCCTGGCTTCTCCAAATTCAACTAGACATTCTATATATCTCTGAAACCTCTGTGAAACCTCATATAAAAGACTCAGAAGTGCTTCCACCTAACTACAGTATTCTTAGGATAAAACGCAAAGGAAAGGGGGAGGTGTCACACTCCTCTACTCCTCATCCCTCATAGTGACCCCCTACTCCAAACCCATCCCCACATTTGGCAATGCTGAAATACTCCTAGCCCTCCTCCACATAAATAAACATAAACTTATCTGCATAGTCACTCTCTATATCCCCCCTGGAGACAATATCCAAACCCCCGAAAACATTCTCTCTATCAACATTGCTAATGAAACTATTATTCTGGGTGATGTTAATATTAACTGATCCACAATTCAATCTCCAACTAACTCCATAAATATAAATCTTTATAACTTCACTCAACTAATTACCACAATAACTAGACCCACCAAAGACTTTCTCCATGGGACTACCCTAGACTGGATTCTAGTTTCACATCCTCACTACTACACTGATAGTGGTACCATTCCCAGCCTACTAGGTGACCATCCTCCTACTTTCATCCACTGTCTCCCCTCCTCCCTACAACAAACCCATACCTATACCACCACCCGCTGTCTAAAAAAACTTCAACCCAGATGATTTCTCAAATGCACTAAAAAGAATTAGCTGGAACCCACTAAAAACATTATCCCTTGATAATGCTATTTCCTACTTCAACACAATCTTCTTAGACTTGCTAAACTCCTTTGCCCCTGGAAATCTAAACACACAAAATGCAATCCCGTCCCATGGTTAACTAAGAATACTTTACTCATTATAAAACTTCGAGATAAAGCTTGGAAACACTACCATAAAACTAAAACTACCACCACCCTCAATGAATACAAAGCTCTCCACAATAAAGTAAAAAAACATATAATCTCAGATCGCAAAGCACTCCAAACTAACCATAACACTAACCCCAAAAAATTCTAGAATGGAATCACTGCTCTCCTTAACCCAGGTAAAAAAGAGAACCCCTGCCCTGATCCTCATGCCTCTGACCTGACCTTAGCATCTGACATTAACTCATTCTTCATCAATTCCAAAGCCAAACTTACATCATCCTTCACTAACAATAATGTACCCCCATCCCCACAAACATGCCCACATGTCCCCCTCCCCTAGCAACTCCAGCACCCAACCCCCTCCCTTCTCCATGCACCCCATCCCCATGTCTACTATAAAACAACTACTTCTAAAAATGAAACCATGTTCTAATGTTCCTGATGAAATACCCTCCTATTTCCTAAAAATAGCAGCAGAAGCCATTGCCTTCCCTATCTGCATTCTAATAAATCGATAATTTTCAGAATGCCATGTTCCTCAACTATGGAAAAAGGCCTTCATTATTCCACTCCATAAAGGATGCAACAACAATAACATCCCAAACTTCCGACTAATTGCTATTCTAGCTCTTATTTATAAACTCCTTGAAAAATGTATTCACCTTCAACTCCTACCCTACCTCTTAAACAGTAACCTCCTTACTCCTACCCAGCATGGATTCCGACCAGGCCATAGTACCACCACTGCCCTTCTCTCCTTCCTAGAGACCATCAATAAGGCCGGTGACACCGGTCATATTGTATCTACCCTCCTCTTAGACCTGTCTAAGGCTTTTGATACTATCTCTCACAATCTTCTTATTATCAGACTTTCAAAACTAAACCTATCCCCTCCTCTGTTAATTGGTTCACCAGTTACCTATCCTCCAGGCAGCAAGCCGTCAAATGGAAGAAAGCTATTTCACCCTTCTTAGATACGCGCACAGGTGTCCCTCAAGGCTCAATCCTAGGTCCCCTACTGTTCAATATCTTCATAAATTACTTCTATCATGCCATCCCCAATACCAACCTCATCCAATATGCCGATCACTCCAATATAATTTGTTCCGCCACCTCAACCTCCTCACTAACACTATTAACCCAGGAAGCCTTGAACTCCACAGAACAATGGATGCTAGATAATCATCTAGCACTAAATTCAAACAAGACTAAACTAATGATATTTACCCCTTCCAAAAACTTTATCCTTGATAAAAACTCATTCTCTATCACCAACCAAAATAATGCAACTCTCGAAATTGTTTCTACAGCAAAACTTCTTGGGATTCTCATTGATGATAAGCTCAAGTTTGATAGCCACCTACAAATAAATATTAAAAAAATGCATAAAAAATTAGGCATGCTTTACAGTCACAACTGCTATATCTCTCCCTCTTCCAGGCTTCTTCTTGCTACTACCTACCTCATCCCTTCCATCCTATATGGTGCCTCTACACTTATCAATCTGCAATCTTCCCTCAAAACAAAGCTCTCCTCCTGCTACTACAAAATTTCAAAATTTGCAACTGGCCATAGAGCCAATACCCATCACTGTATTTCCCTACATCAATTAAACTGGCTAGAACTACCTATCTTAACTATATCCAACTAATCCATGCACATAAATTTATTTGCAACCCCTCTCTCTGCCCCTCTCTTGCCTCAACCTTCAAAATCCATCTTCCTGATAGGTGTCTAAGATCTAACTCCCAGAATCTAATAGAACTGCATAAACCATCCCGTCCACCAGGCAACCACCTCCTATCTTTCTCACTTGCACATCACTGGAACTCTCTTCCACCTCTCGTCCGTACCACATCTAAGCTCTCTCTTTAAAACCCTACTTCATTCACACCTAACTTTACAATGGGAATGCTCCTGCTCCCATCCTTCATAATTTCCTCACCCATAACTACTCTTCACTAGCCAGCAGATCTATAATAGCCTCCTACAGTCTAATAACTTGCAACAACAACAGTAGGAATATGATATTTGTATAAGAACTGTATTGAAGTTAATTCAGTATCCTAACAAGGATCTCATAATGCCAATCCAATGACATCCCATCACTTTGTTTGATGTTAAATCCCCTCTTAATTGTGTAATTTTTATCTTATATTCTTGTTGACTTATTGCATTGATATTGTATATTGTATTTTGTATCCATAAATTCTTGTATTTCTGGAGTTTTTCTACCCAGGACTCAATTGAAAATGGGTTCTGCAAGGCCCAATTGGACTATCCTGGCAAACAAACTGAAAATAAAATAAATAGATAAAATAAATAAATATAGTGGAGTGCCAACACATGGAAAAAACCCTGAATATGTCACTGTCAGGTGAATTTTCTGTCAGTTAAAAAAAAATCATGTTTTTTTTTTATTTCTTTTAGATGTAACTTGCATTTTTCTAAGGTTTACAGTAAATATTATTGATAATAACTGTACAAATTGTTTTATTAGAATTTGGCTGGGGCAAGTGTGTGTTGTGCATGTGCATGTCATGTTGTTTCTTCTGATAAATACACTACTGTTTTACCATTTACCCATATTTCAGACATGTTTCTTGGCTTTACCATGGAACAGCTTACTATTTCCTTGGTTCTTACCTTCTATGCCCCCCTCAAGAAAAATGTCCAGACAGCCTTTGCCTCTTTGGCAGTGTGTTACTTTGTCTCTGTTACAGATAGACAAAAATGCAGTGGCCACTACTGGAGCTTCATAGCATTCATAATCTTCCTTGGTTTCCTCTGGTGTAGTTCCTTCAGCCACCATGAAGCAGGGATAGACTTGTCTTCTGCAACTGCTGAGGTGCCCTTGGTGGGCATGGCAGAACTACTGTTGTCAGTCTTGGGGTTTGGTGCAGTGAATGCTTCACTGTCTAGCCAGGCAAGGGCTCCCTGAGGTGATGTCCCTCACATGAGTTGGTCTGCCTCTATGGAAAGTCCTGTCAAAAAGAAGCAAAGAGTTTAACATTTATCTTTTCCTGCTTCTGTTAACTTTAGATGGGAAGATTTATTGAGCTTAGCTTAAAAGGTTTAGTTCAGGCTCTTAACCCTTCTAATTGTCTTTACCGGTAAGACAAAAAGGGATTCTTCATTTTCTGAGGATTTTGTAGAGAGGATGAGGGAAATGATTGTGAGGGAACAAATTATATTATTTCTCCTAAGCCAACTGGTTTGGTTAATGAGACGAGGATCTAGGATGAACCAATTACTTCAGTGGTAACATAATGGCATTCCAGTTTCTTTGAAGAAATGTCATGATTTATTACAATGAGAATTTCCCCAGCCTACTGCTATTCCTACTGTTCTTCCAGCCTTGGAAGATGTTTTTATTACATCCTGCAACATGCCCAGTAACCAGCCTGCAGCCCCCAAGACAGAGATTGTATATGTACAAAGTCCCTCAGTCTTAACAAATTCTTATTTTCTAATCCAAATCTGACCCTGCAGTGACTTCCCTTGTCTCAAATCCTTCTGCAGCTAAACATTTATTACATGCTAATCTCTTCCCTCTGACAAGGATAGAAATATTTTTGATTGATTTGGGAAAAGAGTGTATCCCTCTGCCAATCTTACTTTCAGGATTCTTAACTGTCAAGCTCACATGTTAAATTTATTGCTTGCTTCTTTTAAAGATATGAGGAACATTATTGCCACTTTTCCTTCTTCTGAGGGCAAATCTTCTCTAAATTCTTAGTGCTTCTATTTCTCAAGTAAACAAACATTCTTTGAAGTGTGTTTTTGCATCAGCTTATGCCTCTTCCAGAGCAGCAACTATGAGTCTGTTATGAGAAGGTTTACATGGTTTAATTCTCAAAATTTGTCTAAACAAGTTAAGGCAAACATTTTGAATTCTCCCCTTGATAGAGAGGTTGCATTTGGATCATCTACTGCTGCGGTCATGAAAGAGAGGGAAACTAATTTAATGTATGATTCTGATTTTACTGCCTTCCTTCTCCACGTGTGTTAAAGGTTTCACTTTTATCTCAGGATCCTTTTACTAAAAGCAAAATAAGCAGACTCGGCAAACTTCTGGTAAAACGACATTCAAAACAATGTTAATGAGGCTCCAAAGGAAGAGTGGAGCCTCACAAAAACAAGGGCAGTCCATAAGTCTGAATGACTATCAACACAATGTAATTCACCCCCTTCCAACCTGGCAATCCTTTAAGTCTTCCCCACAATCTGGCTCTTCATTTCTCTTTTTGGCAACAGATTATCTCATAATATGATTCTGAGAGTGATTCATCAGGGGTACAGATGGCAATGGGAGTCTCTTTCTCCTTTTCATGGGATTCCTTCTCTTCCACCAGATCAAACCTCTTTATTCCCTCTGTCATTCAGCATCTGCTAGTTCAGTGGGGTAGTAGTGACTGTACCCAGTTCCCTGACAGGGAAAGATTTTTATTCAAGAATGTTTCTGGTACCAAAGAAAGAAGTTTCATGGAGATTTGTCATAGGTTCATACTAAGCTAACTGCCCTTGCGAGCCATTTTGAGCCTAGCCAATTATCCCTTGTGAGACTCAAACTTTGCACCTTGTGTTTGTAAGGCAAACACCTTAACCATTAGGCCACCCTCCCAACCCAGTCCTAGATCGTTCCTTTCACAATCAGTTTTTGAAGGTCCCAAAGTTCAAAATGTTGTCCCTTTTTTAAAGGTTTTCTGTGTTTGGATTACACTTTTAGTTCTCTGCATTATCCTATGGGTTATCCACTGCACCAAGGCTGTTCACAAAGTATCTAGCTCGTGTGAAATCCTACTGCAGACTGCAAGGTATTCACGTTTTCTTCTTACTTAGATGACTTGCTTATCTTTGCAGAGTCCTTACTCAAGTGACAGGAATCTCTGACTTGGGTAAGAGATCTCCTTTTCAAACTAGGTTTTCAGGAGAACATTCAAAAGCCTTACTTTACTTCCTCTAACAAGACTGTATTACTGAAGTGTCTCCTGGATGCAGCAGTTCAAGGAGCTCTACATCTCAAATCTATTTTAGAGTTTTTCCACTCAGTCCATGACTTCAACAAGGGAATTTTTCAGGATATTAGGATTCATAGTATCAATGATTCCTCTAGCCAGATTTCATATAATTCAAGAATGATTCACTTGTACCTAAAATCTGTATAGTTCCATTATCAACACCTAACTTTTCAAATTCCAGTTCTCTGATTTGTGAAAAAGAGAACTGACCTGATATAGAGACTATGTGTATCAAAATCCAGGTCCCCTTTCTACCTTCCAGGTCTAATACAGTCTGTACAGTTTGTGGGGGCTGTGTCTTGGGGGGGGGTAAAAGTGGAAGGTCTTTGGAATAAAAAGATCAAAACACATAAGCATTTAAGATATACTGGCAGCAATAAATGCACTCAATTCTCTGAGTCATTAGTGGTCCAGAGGACTTCTAGACATTATTATGGACAACACCACAGTCATGTGGTACATTAACACAGGGTTTCAGATTATACCCTCCCTAAGATTAGCCATAGTAGCTTGAGGTATAGAAATTCAGAACAAGCTCACTCTACATGCTGGGGTATAGAAATTCAGAACAGTCTCACTTTACAGGCGTCTTATAGAAAAAAAGATTGGCAGACAAGCTGAGCATTACAAGGGCCTACCCTCACAAATGGAAAATGAATCTCGGGGGGGGGGGGGTGTCTTACATATGTTCATAGGTTGGTACTAAGCTATCGGCCCTAGGGTCTGTACAAGCCTAGCCATAACAATTCCCTGGCTATTTCTTCCCACAGTATTTACTTCCCTCTTTGATCTAGCTTTGGGGAACACCTAAGATAGATCTGTTCACCTCCATTCAAACCAGCAGCTGGCAAAATTCTGCTCCAGGACTCCTTGCAAGCAGGCCTGGAAAACAGATGCAGTCTTAATTCACTGGTATAGGAATGTGCCCATATGCTTTTCCACCCTTTCCAGTGATATCCATGATCATTCTGAAGTATCATAAGGAGTCTTCAAAGATCACTGTACTGACCACATTCTGACTCAGGCAACTGTGGTTCTCACTTCATTTGAAAATGACCAATGACAATCACCACAAGCTTATTCACAGAGTGGGCCTACTCACACAAGACAGGGGAATACATCCCAACTTGAAACAACTTCAGCTAACTGCCAGTATGATAGAGTTGTAATACCTTTTAGTCACCTATTTTCAGTAGAAGTGCATCATGTATTAATGGAGGCAAAGAAACCTGCTACTAGGAAATCATACATTAGCAAATGGAAAAGATTTTCTGGTTGGTTCAAGAATAAAAAACAAGATCCTCTTAAGGCTACTATTTCTCTGATAATGCAATATTTGTACAAACAAATATCCTCTGGCCTTTCTTACTCATCTGCCAAGTTTCATTTGTCGGCTTTTTCAGCATATTTTCCCACAGATCTGCCTTTTTCAATGCATTTCTATGTCAAAATGTTTTTGAAAAGGGTACTGCATACCTAGAATGTAGGCGGCTCCTGCACTGGCTCTTCAGTTTGTTTTGGAAAAATTAGCCTTTGCTCTATTTGAACCAGCTTGCCAGACTGATTTGAGATTTTTAACATGCAAAACAGTTTTGATAATTGCTCTGACTTCTACAAGAAGAGTATCTGACCAACAAACTTTCTTGGATGGTCAACATTGTCTCATTTTTCACAAAGACAGGGTTTCTTTGAGAAATGGCACATCCCATTTTTGGTCCAGAGATGGAGATGAAAAGTTGATCCGACTTGCGGAAAGATTTAGTCCTGTCCAAGTAAAAACGTAATTGTCTATGTACATCCAATGAGTGTAGACAGTATTCTCCTTTATTGGAACAATTTGGGAAAAACACTGGGAGCCCAATGGATTGGTTAACAGAGAAATCAGAAATCATCTTGGGGAGAAAAGACGGATTAGTACGCAGAGATACTCTGTCTTTATGGAAGATTAAATGCAGACTCTTGATGCATAAGGCTTGTAATTCCGATATCCGTCTAGCTGATGTGACTGCCACCAAAAACAGAGATTTCCATGATAGAAATTTAAGGTCATATTTTGCAGCAGGCTCGAAAGGGGGTAAAGAGGGTGATTGTAATACCAGAGAGAGATTCCATGTCTCTACAGGCCACCTGTAAGGGGGTCTGCTATGGAAAACTCCTTTGAGAAAGGTCTTGCCAATACAGGTGGAGATAAGAGGAATGAAAAAATGTTATGTTATGAAAATTGGAGATAGCCACAAAGTGGATTTGAATAGTAGAAGCAGAGGCTCTACTGTCAGACAACTCAGAAAGGTATTGAAGTATAACTGGTGCAGGGGCTGATAAGAGGTCTAGCATCTGTTCTTTAGACCAGAAAGCGAACCTTTTCCACTTATCTCTGTAGAGTTTTCTGATGGATGGTTTATGGGAGGCCAGGATAATACCACAAACCAGTGAGGAGAGAGTTTCCTGCCTGGCAACTAATGGAAGTGGAGAAACCAAGCTGTCAGCTTGAGAGTGGACAGATTTGGGGGAGTCAACCCTTGGGGGTGAGAGATTAGGTCCTGATGAGTGTCCAGGATCCATGGAGGTTGTATAATAAGTGAGGCTGGAGGAAGGGGAACCACACTTGTCGAGGCCAGAATGGTGCAATGAGAATCACCTTGCATCTCAACTGAATTGCCTTCTTTAAAAATATTGGTATCAGGGGAATTGGAAGATAAGCATAGATGAGACCCGTGGGCCAAAAGTGAGTCAAAGCTTCTCTCAGTGACTCCCCCTTTGCGGGGAAAAAGGGCAAAGAAGCTGCTGCATTTGTTGTTTGAAGGGGAAGCAAAAAGACTGCAGCAAGGCTGACCTCAACGGCTGAAAATTTTTGCTGTCACGTTCAGATTGAAAGACCACTCGTGTGGAAGGAAGATGCATCTGCTCAGCCTGTCCACAATCATGTTGGAGCTCCGAGGGATATGCGTTGCTCTAAGAAAGCGGTTGGAAGCTACTGCCCAGTGCCAAATTCTCATGGCCTCTCAACACAAGGGGTAGGATTTGGTCCCTCCTTGTTTGTTTATGTATCTAGACTGCTGACATATTGTCTGAATGAATTGCAATCGTTCTCGATGGAAGGAGCGGATGTAGTGCCTGCAACGCCAACACCACCACTCTCAACTCCAGAACATTGCTATGCAAATTGGCCTCCAAGCTGGACCACGTGCCTTGGACTGTCTTTCCCTGAAAGCTGCCCCCCCACCCTATCAGTGAAGCAGCGGTGGTCACCGTGGCACTGAGTTGAGGGGGTCTGGAAGGGGCAGCACCAAAGAAATTTGTCTGTCCTCATCCACCAAAGAAGATCTTGCTTGCAGGAACTGGTGATGAGGATCTGTGAGTTCAGAGGGTGAAGATTTGCCACCCCTGGGACAAAAGGAGCCATTGTAACAGTCTCATATGTAATCTTGCTAGAGGAACAATCGGAATGGCTGCCGCCATAGACCCCAGAGCCTGCAGAACTCCTCTTGTTGATACCTTTCTTTGACGAAGTATCACTTGTACCTATAATCTTAAACTCTGAAGCCTGTGAGGTGGAAGAGAAACCTGGCTTGTTCGAGTATTGAATACTTCTCCTATAAATTCCAACTGTTGGGTAGGATGAAGATTTAGTTTTTCCCAATGGACTGTGATGCCTAGGAACTTCGCCAGTGAGAGAGTGTAGTGGAGGGCCATGATCAGTAGGCGCTTGGTGGGGGCATAGAGGAGCCAATCATCTAAATATGGAAACACCTGAATCCCTGAAGTCTCAGATGAGCTGTCACCACTGCTAGGCATTTCGTGAACACTCTGGGGGCCGTCGAGAGACCGAATGGCGAGGCTCTGAATTGGTAATGATTGGCTCCTAGCCGGAAGCAAAGAAGACTCCTGGAGCGCTTGTCCATTTTGATGTGATAATACACATCCCTGTGGTCTATTGAGCACATCCAAACATCCTCCCGAAGAAAGGGGAGAATGGATTGTATAGTGACCATGTGGAATTTGGTTTGAACCACTGATTTGTTTAGTTGGCTGAGATCCAGAATAGGTCGCCAGTCCCCAGTCTTTTTTGGCACCAAAGAATCTTGAGTAGAAACCGGACCTCCATTGGTTTGGAGGGACTGGTTGGATGACTCTTTTTTGACACAGTTTTCTTATCTCTGAAACCGCCTCTTCCCTTTGACTGGGTTGAACATCGGGAAGGTACTTTGAAGGTTTTGGGCAAGATATTAGAGGAATGTAATAGCCTCTGGAATTTATTCTCTACACCCACTGATCATTTGTAATAGAGTGCCAGGCAGTTTGGTACAGAGAAAAATGAGCCCCGACTGCTTGTAGAGGAAAGCAATCGGGCAACGCTTCAGGAATGCTGATAAGATCGTCCAGAGAAAGAATACCTTGAGTCTTGGTTTCGGGGAACCTCTCTGCCCCTAAAAGGCATCTTTCACCACTGGAACCCCTGCTGCTTCTGGGGGAATCTTCACCACGTGCATTGTGGAAAGTGCCTTGAAATTTTTTGTGCCATATCTTCCCACTCCTCTGGTTCCTGGAAAAACAACACTGAGGTTGGAAAAGCATAGGCCAATGGCAGACAAGGTCTTTCCATCCTGTTCACACCTGGCCAAACGAGGCGGATGGTTCGATAGGGGCATTCAAAAAGGAAGACTTAAAGGAGTCCGCGAGGTCGCAGATGCGCATCCAGGCATGGTGTCTCATGACTACGCCTGCACCCACAGCTCTAACCGCCCCTTCGGTTGCATGGGAGAGAAACCGCATGGACAAATTGGAGATGGACTCAAGGGTGGCAAGTTGGGAAGCAATCTTGTCGCGTGCCCCGTCAGAAACTTGACCCGCGAGGGCTCCAGAAAGTTCGGAGATCAGATCCCTTTGGAGTATCGTAAAATATGCCAAGTAATTCAGAGACCTGACAGCAAAGGTTGCTGAAGCAAAAACCCGCTTCCCTAGTCTGTCCACAGCCTGGGACTCTCTGTTGGATGGGTGAATAGTAAAACTTTTCTCCACAATGTCCTTTTTCGAGGCAGCCGCCACCACCATAGCGTTTACTGGCAAGCCTCTAGACCAGTGGGGTTGCTCCTATGGTGGGGTAAGAATCTTGTCTGGTCTCCGAGGAATGGCCTCAATAGAATGAGGGTTCTTCCACGCACGTTGCATGACGAGCTGGACTAACTCGTCATCAGGTGGGGTCACCCAAGAAGTAGAAGGCTGAGAGCAGAAAGCCTGCAGGAAGACAGACTCCTCCAAGGAATTTAAGGGCTTCCAGCCACCCCTCTGTTTCAATATTTCCAGGAGACATCATCAGGGGGTGACAATGGGGGCCCTTCCCCATCATCATAGTCCATATCCTCTGTGCGAGACTCCTCCAGAGAGTCAAGGTGTTTCCTCTTACATGCCTTCTTCCGAGGAGGTTCTTCAGTGTGAATGTATGAAGAAGACTCGGAAGGGAAATTACCCTGGACAGGGGTTTCCTGAGGCTTGTGCTCTCGGTGTCCTGGGAAAGTGGCCCATGGTAGCTGTAGCTCAGAGGGAACAAGGGGAAGACCCAATGCAGGAGGAGCACTTCCAGAAGCAAGCACCCTCTCCATCACATGGAAGGCTGGCCCACCCGAAGAGGAATGGGAGCCTGGAACAGAGTAAGACCATCTCGTAACCGGGGTCACACCCTGCTCCGTGCATCCTGCTCCCGGGGATGGAGCATCAAACAAGATCGTGGTGGGTGCCGCCCCCAGATCCAAGGATGGAACCAATAAAAAACTTGGAACTGTACTGGGAACCGAGGGTTCCACCCCCAACCATGAGATTGAGGAAGGGATGGTTCCATAGGAACCGAAACCCAAAGGAGGGCCTCAAAGCCTCAGAGAGAGTCACTGTCGGCACCGAGGAAAGGGTTCCTACCAAGGATGTCAGAACTATGGTCCTCGGAACCAATGGATCTGAGGGAGGAGAATAAGTGGGAGTCCTGGGAGCATTAGAACCAAACCCAGAAATGGGATAAGTTTTGGGAAAATTTGTTATCCCTCTGCCTGTCAGCAGCTGGTCTAGCAGGCGCACCACATCAAATTCAGACAGACTCCTGGTGGAACTTACAGACACTCCGGAAGGGGAGTCAGGCCGGTCCAAAAAAGGGCTATAAGCCTGGCCTAAGAACGGGTCCAATGAAGGGGAGTACTGGGTCCGTGGTGTTTGAATTATCAGCACCGAAGAGTCCAACTTGGAAACAGGTAATAGAGGAACTAACGGTGCTGAGAAAGGACTCGGTGCTGAAGAAACACTTGGAGTAGAAGTTATTATCAGCTGCAAGGGGATAGTTGGAACTGACTTTGGTGCGGTGAGAGGTGAAGTCGGCGCCAAGGCTATTGAAAGCACTAAGGTTGGGGCTGTAGTGGTTACTGTAGTTGAGGTCGGTACCGTAGCTGTCTGTGCCGAAGGTGGAGCCGACGTCGAAGTTATGGTAATATCCACAGAAGCAACTGTAGCTAAGCTCGGAACCGGAATAGACAGAGCCGAGGAAGCAACCTTATGTTTCGTAGAAGACTTGTGGGCCTTGTATTTGTGGGACTTACCCTTATCACCAGCCGATGAAGAGGGATCATAATTTGGACGTTTCTTGTCCTTCAATGGAGGGGTTGAGACCTCCGATACAGAAAGGACATCTGAAAAAGCTGAAGATGGTAGGCCTTTCAAAATAAGCTTATTTTTCCTCTCATTCAGCATCCGCTGACTAAAGCTCAGACAAATCTGGCAAGGAGGTTTCACAGCTAGGTGAGAAACCCCCAGACAACAGACACAATCATCGTGTAAGTCGCTGTTGGGGAGTTTGCCATTGCAGGAAGTGCAATGTTTGAACCCTGAAGTCCCTTTTTTATCAGACTTATCCAATATGCAAAGAAGCAACCAAACAAAATACTGTTAGAAGGTGCAGAAGAGAAACAGGAAAAAGGAGAGATACCAACAATGGTATCAAATGATACCACAAGGGTAGGAGAGGACGTTACCAATGATGGTATAAGAAATACCCGAAGGGTAAAGCTAGAAATAGAAATAGGGTAGAAAAAAGAGTTAGGTTAGAAAAAAGTTTCAAAATACAGTAAATTTTATAAAAATATGACACTTAGCTGGAGAGCTCAGTGAAACGCTGCTATATGGCTGGGCAGCAAATGAGATCTGGGGTAACTGGGAGAAGGGCATTGTGGGTAGCAGCTTGGCTTGAGAGTTTTTGGTGCACGTGAGCTTGGTATTGGGCCGACTCAGTTCTGGGGGCTCGGAACCAAATCCATCAGTGATGAATGGGAAGAAGATTAATAACATCAGATCTAGTCTTCTATTTATGCCTAAAGTGGTATCCAAGTTTACTTCAAGCCAAACTATCCATTCTCCCTATCTTCTTTCCAGAACCCAAAAATGAGACAGACGATTCCTTATACCTTAGATGTAACTGAGACACTATCTTGACAAAACTAAAACCTTCAGGAATTCTGGAGTTATTCATTTTTATTAAGGTAGGAATAAAGTGCAACTTCCTGTCTAATGGTTGTCCCATGCTATTTCCTTTTGTTATTCCCACAGTAAATATAGATTCTTAGGTACTTACTCGGCTATTGATCTGAAGATTATTAGAAGCATAGCCTTACAATCTCATAGTTGTTTTAGCCCTTATCTTTTGTTCATAGGTGTGTACTAGGCTAATGGCCCTGGAGTCTTTACAAGCCTAGCCCAAAGAAGTGCCCTGGCATCGTGCCACCCAACATTAGTTCGGAGAACCTCTGTCAAGTACAGCCAATGCAGTGATCCATGGGGTGAACTTTCTATTTCCTATCCACTCATCAAGATTCCTCTTGAAGAGGGCCAGTGAGCTGCTCTGCTTGACATGTATGTGTAGTCTATTCCAGAGTTTGGGCAGTCTCTGGGTTATGAACCTGCCCCTTCAGCATGTTCTGGTGATTGTGGTAATGAGGTTGAGGTCCCTGGAGCATGTGGTGTGGAGGGATTGGGATTTTTTTATATGTAGCATTTCTAACAGAGCTGGGTCAGACATGGCTTTGTAAGTCAAGCAGAGATTGCCTGTTAGTAGACGATATGAGACAGAATAGCTGGAGTTTTTTGAGTCTGTCCATGTAGGACATGTGTTTAAGGCCTAAGATCCTCTTCATGAGGTACTTTTGTGGCCTTAACAGCTGTTGGATGTTTCTAGTGAGGTACATGCCAAATGGGGCATTATACTCAGAACCTTCAAACCACAACAGCTCAGATTCTGGGGGTATCACCCAGGCGTTTGTCAATAACTGGGAAATCCTGGCTATTGACCTGAATGTAGGGACAAAAGTTGGAAAGTGTCCCCCCTAGTATTGTATATAGGAAGGATAGGTCCCTTAAAAACATGTTTGAGCATAATGAAAATGCACATGGCATTTCAAATAGAGCTAAAGGTAATACAAAATGTGGAAAGTGCAATTATTGTTGCCACATCTTTGAAACAGGAGAGCAGTTTAAATTGAATAAAAACAATTATATCTCTATAAAAGGACACTACAATTGTAGTAGTGTTAATGTGGTTTATTTGGCTAAATGTCAAAAATGTTTGGCATTTTATGTAGGAAAGACCTCCACAGCATTTAAGACACGCATCAGTGAACATCGTTATGACATAAAGAAAAGAAATGGGACACACTCATTTACGTTTTTGGTTATTGATCATATAGTAAAGGACCCTCAGGGTAAAATAGTAGACTTGCACTTGGATGCAAGTGAATTGAGATGGCAGTTAAGGCTGGATGCCACCCAATTTCCTGGATTAAATGAGGCAGTTAATATTGCATGTATTTTAAAATTAAAACATATTATGGGCTAGATGGTTTGAAGTGTCCTATAAGACAAACATTCTAAAGACATGCTTCTGGAGCATTTCTCCCCGGGCCTCCGCTGAAAACAGGATCTGGGGAACCTAGTCGGACTTTCCCAGTCAACAAATGTTAAATAAAATAAAATAAAAATAAATAAATAAAAAATGCACAATTAAATTAAATATGAGATGTGTTTTAATGTTTTAAATGTTTTACAATGTTAGTTAAACACAATATGAGTGAGTTTCAATCATTTATTTATTTACTTACTTATTTTTTGATAAATTATGTAGTATGTTTTTAAGGTGTAATTAAGTGATTCATGTGACATCATTAAGCAAGGGTATTTAAGGGCTGGGTTTGTAATGAAATTTGTTCTGATGAAGTCTCTTGAAGGAGAAAAAAGCACTTAACCATTACCAATAAAGTTTGGCATTTATTTTCAACTCCTTTTGTCTCACCTGATTTGGAGCTGTGAGCTGTTGTGGTTTGAAGGTTCTGAAGTTTCAATTTGTGGTGGTGGGGCATTATATTCAATGATTGGCCTAATGAGGTAAGAGTAGAGGGAAATAATGACCTCTTTCTTCCTAAATGCAAAACCCTTGGTAATGAGATGTGCTACATAGAAGTACTTTCTGGCCACAGTGGCAATGTGGTGGTCGAAGGAGAGGTTGCTGTCAATCTGTGTCCCCAGATCTCTTATAACGCCTTCAGTGTTCAGTGGGCTTCCATCAATGTGGTAATTAGTGGGAATTGAGTTCTTCCCAAAGGGGATGACGATGCATTTTTTGGCATTAAGCATAAGGCCATGCTTTCAATACCAGTCATTGGTCTCAGTGAGGCCTTTCTGTAGGAAGTCTACATCACTTGGGTGTTAATAATGGCTCCCAGGTTGCAGCAGTCTGAGAACTTGGTCAGCCAGAGTCCCTCTGTGTTGGCCTGGATGTCTGAGAAGTAGATACCAAACTGGAGAGGACCCAGGACCGATCCCTGTGGGACTCCACTGGTGACTGGTTGGCAGTCTGACTTGGAGCCCACTACTTTTACACTGTGGGTTCTATCTGTGAGCCAATATGCAACCCACCTAGTGATATAGGGGTTGATGCCTAGTTTGGTGAGTTTACCAATAATTCCTGAGTGGGGAATGGTATCAGAGGACTTGGCCAGATCGAGGAAGGCTGTATGAACTGTCTTGCCCTCATCCACAGCTCTAGTGACTGACTCAAAAAAGTCAACCAGGTTGAGCAGGCATGATCTACCTTTCACAAAACCAAACTGAGTGGGATCTAGAGTTTAGAGATTCCCTGAATCCTTGTTAATTAGGTCCATAATGATGTGCTCCATAGCCTTACATATCAGACTTATTAGGCTAATTGGGCAATAATTCCCAGGGTCTGTAGTCGCTGCCCCTTTATGGAGAGGGATGACTGCAGCAGTGCACCATTCGGCAGGAACAAAGCCTGAGGTGAGGCTGTGACTGAACAGGGCACACAGATGTGGTACCAGTTCACTTTGTAGTTCATGTAGAACACATCCATGGATATTGTTGGGTTCCATGGAAACTGTATTCTTGGCCTTGGACAATGCAGCTTTAACCTGTGCAGCAGTAATGCTGGGTGCCTGGCATGTGATTGGTCCTTTAGGGGGTGAGAGAGGGGTAAAGTTGGCACTGCATCTGTCGGTCAGTATGTTGGCAATCTCTGTTGGCTCAGTATAGGAGGTACCATTGTGCAGTAACTCAGAGCAAACCTGGGTATTGCCATGGAGATTCTTGATATAACTATTGAAGGCTTTGTGGTTGTTTTTAGTGTGTGATGCAATTCTGCTTTCATAGCTGGCTTTTGAGGGTTTGATGAGGGATCTCAACTTTTTGTTGAGGCTAATAAGGGAGTTTTTCCAGTCTTGGGACTCCACCTTTTTCTGCAACAGTTTCTTCCTTCTATTGCAGAGTTTATTAATGGCAGGGGATCACCAGATTGGCTTCCTTTTTTTGGAGGAGAGCATCTTGGTTCTGTTGGGTATGGCTAGTTCCATGCATTTATGCATATGTTCGTACAGTGCACTGTTGTATGATTCAGCAGTCATGCATCTAATTTCCATTGACATGGGTGCCGTGAAGTTAGCCACCTCTGTTTATAGGAGCCCAAAGTCAGCTTTGGAGAGGTTTTTCATGGTGGTTACCTTTGCAGGGGTGTGGGTGAGATGTGGATTTCCACAGTGATTAGTTTGTGGTCGGATCTAACCTGGGAGGAATTCACTATTGGTGTACAGCAATGGTTGCCCATGTTAGTAATAACCAGGTCAAGGATATTGCTTCCTCTAGTGGTGGTTAGAATGAGCTGGTCCAAGGCATTGGAATTGATGAATTCCAGGAAGCGTTGGGCCAGTGTATTGGTGCATGAGTAGTTTTCCCAGTTGATGGAGGGGTAGTTGAAGTCACCTAGTATGAGCGTGTTGGGTTGGACCCTAATAGTTTCCAGGGTGCTTAGGAACATGGACTGAGAGTCTTGGGACATGGTTGAGGACCTATAGCAGCTACGACCTGAAACGCTGTCTTGCCCAATGTTAGTTGTACCTGAAGTAGCTCAGATGCATTATGCTGGGCTACTAGTCTGGAGGTGTGCGTATTCTTTATGAATATGTTGACACTACCATCTTTGGTGCTTCGATCTATGTTCTGGGGGCGAAAAGTGTGGAATAAGTTATAGCCTGGTAGTGCTGGGGTTCTTTCTGCTGCTTTAAACCAGGTTTCTGTTACAGCACAAATGTCAGTGTTCTCCATTTTGAGGAGTGCGTCGAGCAAGTGCATCTTGAGATTTAGACTTCTAACACTGAGCAGCATGACCCTCAGATTGCATTTGTTTATAGCTGTTATGGTGGTAATTTTGTCTTTGGAACATCACCTAAAAAAGGCACTATAGGGGTGGCAAGAGCCTTAGCCAGTATGTGAAAACCCAAGGCATTAGATGTAGGCCATCTCTGGCAAAGCATTGAGGTCTGTCAATCATGTCATCCCAGGTAGACAGACACTGGATCCCCTTAGAATGACACAAGAAACTTAGCCAACTGTTGAAGTCAATCATTTTCTGCTTGTACTGCAGTATCATGCTGGGCAACGGTAGGATGCTGCTCAGGGCTAGGGTCATAGCTGCCTGGGCCACATAATCCGAGAGCTCCTCCATGTCTCTTTTCATGTAATCCAGGGAGGTGTGTCTCAGGTCATTAACATCCACATGGACAGTGACAGAGTCATACTTGTACTTGTTGTGGAGGGACCTGAGTGTGTGTGTTATGTGTCGAATTCTGGCACCTGATAGACAGTTGACTGTTACCTTCTCCTTATTCAAACTAGTGAGTGGGACATCAGTGTGCCTCACTGTCGAGTCACCTATGATTAGTGTATTGGGCAAGCTGTTTTGCCTTAGGGGCTTAGGTTGAGGGGCACACTGTGTAGGTGAGCTATGTGTCTTGTGGTTTGTGCTGTGTTGTGGTGGTTGAGTGCATTTCTGCCTTGGAAATCTCTGCTGTTTGGGTAGATTTCTATTGAGAGCCTCTGCAAAGGTGGGTTTGTGCTTTTATGTGAGAGCTGTAATGGTGGGTGTTCTGGAGAGCTATGTGTTGCATGTGGTATGGTGCAGGTGTAGACCTTCTCCTCTTGACCAGCTATTCCGGTCTTGGCTTGAGAGTGCATGGCTTCCAATTTGGATATATAAGTGCATCTCTCACAAGTCTGAGTGTTGGGAGGCAAGAGGAGAGGGTTGTCTGTGTACATGAGGCAGTTCCTACAATGCCTCAGAATGCCCAAGTTCACCAGGTTAATAGGAGAAAGCACAGGGAACTGACCTTTAGACATGCCAGGAGGGATGGTCATTATTACTAAGTATTGGAGCTGTTTCCTTATTTAGTCTTTTTACAGAAAAAATGTCATTCAAGGTGTCTGAGTCTGTAGACAGCACTGCCAAGCACTTGAGGGGAAACTAATACTTAGATCCTGAAAATTGAAGGATGAAGTATTTAGGCAGATATTCTGAAGTTAGAAAGAAATCAAGCAGTACTTACTAAAAGTTGCATGAATGGCAACTGCCTGGCTACTACTACTGCTGGTCTCCACACAGCTTCACTCTGTTGGGATACAGTACTCCTTTGCCTCTTCTCTCACCAGAAGCAAAATGTTAGCACCAATCCCAAGAAGAGAAGCAGGCCAAGGCCTGTTTGGTGATCCACAGTCTTGTCATAGATGATGCAAGGGTCTGCATGCTTTTAGCCTTTTTCTGATAGATGCCTCGAATAGCAACCAGACCAATCAGGTACTTTAAGCAGAGACAATCACTCTCCAACCAGAAAGAGCCAGGAATCAATGCACTCTGCTCCTACTCTCACCAGGACTGGAATATAAGCACAGATTCCAAGCTGTCACCTATAAAGCAGTTATTAAGCTTTCTGGTGAACAGCAGTCTCCAAGAAATAATGTAACAGCACTCTTTCTCTCACCAGGAGAAAATAGAACCACTAATCCCATGATGACTACTGAGAGGCAGAATGTGGGCTCTCCAATAAGTGGTGGTCTTCAAAAGGTAAGATGAAAAAAATGGTTTATCCTAAACACTGCAGTGTGCACTAGAGGAGTTAGATGTGAAAGTAGGTAACTTAAGTTTTACCTGTCTAAACAATGTGGGCTCTCCAATAACTGGTAGTCTTGCAATAAATGCTTAAAAGTAAGATGAAAAAAATGGTTTATCCTATACACTGCAGTGTGCACTAGAGGAGTTAGATGTGAAAGTAGGTAACAAGTTTTATCTGTCTAAAAGTTAAGTTTTAGTGGAGAGTCACTACTTTTAAAACAGCAAGACAGATTGAAAGGGGGTGGTCACTTTTGTATTCTAGTACTATGGAATACAGTAGCATGGCCAATAAATTTAAATAGTAGAAGGGGAGTGACTTCGCAAAATGATAATTTTGTGCTTACTCACACCAGCCAGTAAAAGCAGAGAGAAAATGAGATATATGGTCAAATTAACATAAGGGGCATGCAACTAGAAAGACAGTGGTGTTTAAAAGAACACAACAGTAACCAGGTGGGAAAATTTTCTTTCTGACTCACAGGAGACAGAGCTGTGGTCTCTTTTCAAGTTTTAGTATGCAGATAAAAGCAGAATACAAGTAAAACACAGTGTAAAAAAAAAACAAATTACAGTATACAAAATAGAAAAAGGCAATAAAGTAATACAAAACACAACAAATAAAAAGCAAACTAACATTCCCCTCACAGCAAATTGTAGCAGAATCTGGGTGAGCCTTTTGTATGAATAACCCAGAGTGGGCAGAATAAGGATATGTTGTGACATTACTTCTTGCTCCTTTCCATAATGCACATGGGCACTAAACCAGAGGTGATTTTATGGCTTCCCATCCAGCCATCCAAACCTCATTTGAAAAAAAAGTAAAAGAAGCACTTTACTTATGCGGAGTGCAAGACAGTTACATAGCAGTGGTATTCTCTGTGATACATATCTATTTTTCCAACATGTCCTGTTTATGTTGCAAAACTCACAGAGATACCTTGATCTGGTGTTTATGCTACACTGAATGTGTAATATGTCTGACAGGATAGGTTCTATTGAGGATCTACAAGTGAGTCACAGGTTACCTCTTGGTAGCCTGTATGATACTGAGAGGACAAAGCTTTGAGACAGTCTGCATAGTTTATTTAATTTAGGACCCTGTTTTTTGTTGTTAGTGAGAAAAAATTGTGTTCATTTCAATTATGCCAATTTTTTTGAAAGGTACATGCCAAAGGGTACATTATATTCAGTGACTGACCTAATGAGAGCCAAATATAGCTCAGTATTTACATTCTTGGACCTGGATGCCATACAATCTGTGCGATGAAAATGGACTTCCATACAAAAGTGGATAGGTGATGATCAAAAGACAGTTCATTGTCAACGTGGGTCCCCAAATCCTTGACTACATGATCAACTTTCCGAGATGGGTTGCCAATGTTACAAGGGTGGTCTTTCTTGCTGAAGGATACTGTTAATTATTTTTTGGTATTTAGTTTTAATCCATGATTTTGCCACCAACTATTTTATTGGGGAAGGGCTTCTTCAAGGATATTGGTGTCCTCAGTGGAGTTTATGATGGCATCAAGTTTACAGTCATATGTAGACTTAGCCACAAACCGTTAACATTTGCTTTGATCTCCCAGAAGTAAATTCCAAAGAGGAGTAGCCCAAGAACTAAACTGTGGAATACACTACTAGTGGCAGGTCTTTTGCAGGAGGTTAAGCCCCCCTCAGTTTCCTGGGTTCAATTTGTGAACTAATTTGTTATCCAAAGAGTTACATAAGGGTTTACATTTAATTTAGGGACCTTATCTATGATACCTGAATGTGAAATGGTGCAAAATGCTTTTGTGAGGCCTAGACATGTACTGTGTACTGATTTACCCTCATCCAGTAGCCATCTCAATGAAATTGACAAGGTTAAGTAGGCAGATTCTCAGGTGACAAATCTGAACTGGTTTATTGTGTCTGCTATTCTAAAAGTGTCTTAGTTCTGATTTAAGAACATGGGCTCCAAACTTGTTATTTTACATTAGGAATGTATGTGGTCTACACTCTTGTGGGAGGAGAGGGTAGCCTCAACCACTCTGAGCTGGGCATTGCTGAAGGCTTATTGTGCCTGTCATTCTAAGTGTCTTTGTCTGGTTTAAGCGTATGGGCTCCAAACTGGTTATTTTATATTAGGAAGATTTGTGGACTATATTTTTGTGGCAGCAGATGGAAGACTATGCTCTTCTGAGCTGGGAATTGCTGGTTGAAGGCTTATTGTTTCTGTTATTCTACAAGTGTCTTACTTCTAGTTTAAACATTTGGGGCTCCAAACCAGTTATTTTACATTAAGGTTTGTGGTGGTTTACACTCTTGTTAGAGGAGAGGGTAGCATCCACCCTTCTGAGCTTGAACTGCTGGTGAACGCTTACTGGGCCTATTAGTCTAAGTGTATTTGTTCAGTTTAAGCAGTTGGGTTCCAAACCAGTTGTTTTACATTAGGACGGTTTGTGGTCTACACTCTAGTGACAGGAAAGGATAGCCTATCCCCTTCTGAGCTGGGAATTGCTGTTGAAAGTCTTATTGTGCCTTTATTTGATTGGCTAGAGAGTTAGTTTGTTTAAAAATTTGAAACTCTGTGCCTGGGACATTTGGTGATATTTGGCGACCACACCACTTGAGAGGAAAAGTGTTGCTGGTTTCAGTCAAACTGTACAAAAACTAAGACCTTGTTTCTCGTATTGTTTTTGTCATAGGTGCATTAACTGAGTGTTTCTGTTTTGAATATCTGCATATATTGACCTTTTTTTCAGTATTCAGTTAGAACAGCCTTGGCTCCACTTTAGTGAAAGTAGTTTCTGGCCCAGGTTTGTGTAAAGGAAAGAAGAGTGTGCTGTTTTTCATTGACTCCAGGGCATAGTTTGTCTTTTTTTGTATCAAATCTCCTCTACTATTTAAACGCCACAGTTGCACAATGCTTGGCTCATAACCCACGAGCAAGCTAAGACTTACATTACAATATCAACTGTTTTGGCACTTGTTTTTCGTATTGTTTTTGTCACAATTGTATTAATTGTTTCGGTGTTGAATACCTACACTTTTGACTTTTTTTACAGTATTTAGTTAGACCTGCTGCTGCTGTCTGCACAGCAGGGACTAGCAGTGATCTGTACAGTCACTGATATCTCGCAGTGTAATTCCCCCTTGTAATCTGTGCAGATGCCGAAAGCTCACAGTGTAAGTTTTCCTTCAAATACCCTTACTGTATAAACATATTTTTTTAACTACTAGAGCATCCATTTGCATATAGCTGAGTGTTGCTCATCAAGTTCCTTGTCTTATTGACCTATTCAACATTTAAATTTCATCACTCCTCCCTAGGACATGAGTAGTCATGAATATACACTTCTCAACACTCTCTGTGGTCAATCTGGTTGAGACGAGTATTCTGAGGCATTGTAGCAATTGCCTCATGTGCACTAACAACCCAATTATTCTTAATAAAAGAGATAAAGTATGTGAGAGGTATAAATGGACTTTAATGCTGGAGGTAAAACTCTCTTATACAACCAAAACTAATCTTATAGAAGCTGTCAGTAACACTTGCACTATGCTACTGCATAGGGTAAAGACCCTACACATAAAACTACTTATGCTGAGGCAGTTACAGGTAACCTTCCTAAAACAATATCACCTCCTGCACAGCATAATCAAAAAAGGTACCTCAGCCATCATGTAAACACTCCATTAAAACACTACCCGCAGTTAAACATAGTAACACTGTATCAAATGTCCCTACTGCTAAGCCCTTAAGGCAAACCAGTGTACAGACACATTTCCTGGTCACTGGTGTTTCTATAGAGAGGCACACTGATATCCCCCTCACCAGAATGAGTAAGGACAGAGTCACAGTTAGCTGCCTATCTGGAGCTAATATCTGTCAAGTCACAGAGGCACTCGGGTCATTGAATCACAGGTACGAGGTCATACTCAGAGATAGTCCATGTGGGTGTTAATAACCTGAGACATACCTCCCTTGACCATATGAAGCAAGACTGGATCAAGCTCACTGATTGTGTCTCACGCAGGTATAAACCTATCACTGAGCAGCAAACTACCTTAGTGAGGGATGATGCCACTTTACCAACAGAAAATGACTGATTTTAACAACTGGCTTAGTTTCTGGTGTCAGTCCAAGGAGGTACAATATTTGATGGCCTGGGAGGACAAGGTTGACAGCTCATGCTGCTTTGCCAGGGATGGTTTGCACGTATCCCCTCTAGGCTTTTGGATATTGACAAAAAACATTTCCACCCACATAGTGCTTTTTTTAGGTAATGGCAAACTTATAAACCTCTCAACTTAGCTGAATCTATGGAAGAATATCTGAAGGTGGTACTGCTCAGTGCTACAAATCTTTACAAGAAACTTCACTCCCTGAAAACCACATTACCAACAGAAAATGATTGATTTTAACAGTTGGATTAACTTCTGATGTCAATCCAAGGGGATACAATATTTGATAGCCTGGGAGGACATGGCTGACAGATCATGCTACTTTGCCAGGGATGGTCTACACTTATCCCCTCTAGGTTTTTGAATATTGGGAAAGACGTTTTCCACCCTCATAGTGCCTTTTTTAGCCAATGCCAAACTGACAAACCTCCCAACTTAGCTGAATCTATGAAGGAATATCTGTAGGTGGTACTGCTCAATGCTACAAATCTTAACAAGAAACTCCACTCCCTGCAAGTCCTCCTCTCCCTAGAGAGTGTAGAGATCTGTATAGTAATGGAGACATGGTTTAAAGTCATGGAGAATACCCCAGCAATGCAAGATTATAATGCCTTTCACACCTTTAAACCAGCTACTGCACAGAAGGGAACTAAAGGTGGACTCTCCTTCCAGGGGTACAAACTTCTTTGACCTTGTACTAATGAACATTGGGGGGGGGTGATGTTCCTCACCCAATGCAATGTCTTCACTCATCAGATATGACTACAAGGCAGTATTTCTTGAAATAAAAATTGAAATATGGTGTTCCAGTGAAACCAAAAACCTTTAGGAACTATTCCAAAGCTAACTTCTTTCTACTACACCTGTATATCAGGACCACCATGTAATCTAAAAAATCTCCATGGCTACCAGTAGCTAGTCCAAATTACAACTAGGTGTGATAAAAAATCTAAACGGGAATCCATCCTTGACTGGGTCCTAACTAACAACCCCACATTGTACCCCCACACAGGCAGTCTCCCAGACACCTTAAGTGACCACAACATAATATACATTATACTTAGTAGAACAAGCATATGCAAAACCACTAACTATAAATCCACTAGAAACACAAAAAAAAATTCTCTCCTGAGGTCCTCAATACTTTACTTTGTAACTGTGACTGGACCCCACTAAAATCCATCCCACTTGACCTAGACACTGTTGCTCCATAGTGCAAAATCAAGGTTAGAACCTCTACAAACCCCTGGCTCAGTAAAGAAACCAAACAAATTCTCAAGTCCAGAGACACTACCTGGCTTTACTTTCAAAAAACCAAAGAAACACAAAGCCTAGCTAAGTACCAAGAACTGTGCAGCCGTGCAAAAAATGCATTAGGCTGGACAAAAAAATCCTACTATATGACATTACAAACTAAATACCAACACAACTCCCAAAAATTTTGGAAAAATGTAAACCAGCTACTAAAATCCACCCAAAAGGCTACCCCCAAACCAACCACCCCTGACACTAAAGTTCCCATCGAAACACAATTCAACTCCCACTTTGTGAACTCAATTCTATCCTTAGTATCACAGGACAGTTCCTACCTCACTATCCCCCAACACAAATAACACTAATACAAGCTTTACCCTCAAAACAGTTTTCACCACTTCAATCAAAAGCATGCTCTCCAGACTGAAAACCTCATCAACAGCAGCTGACCTAGTCCCCAGCTATTTCTTGAAACCCACAGCAGATGCTATTGCTATCCCAATCTCCACTCTCATAAACAGATCAATTGTTGAAAACTATGTGCCCAAACTCTGGAAAATATCTTATGTTACCCATACATAAAGGCAGGACCTCCACTAAACTTAATAACTACAGATCCATTGCTTTACTCTCCCCCCTGGCCAAAATCCTAGAAAAATGCATCCATACCCAGGTGCTAAAATATCTCCCAGACAGCAACATCCTGTCACCTAGTCAGCATGGTTTCAGACCTGTGCATAGTATCACTACAGCCCTCCTCTGCTTCACAGACACAGTAAACCGTCTCAAAAATGAAGGCCTGCAACTCTTTTTATGGATATGTCCACAGCATTTGAAACAGTCTCGCACCAAATCCTGCCAAACAAACTAAATCAATATCACCTATCAAATTCCACTCTTACCTGGTTCCAAAGCTACTTAACTGACCGGTACCAAGCTGCGAAATGGGAAAATTCTCTCTCTCCTCAGCTGCCCATAACTATAGGAGTCCCACAGGGTTATATCTTAGGACCACTACTATTCACAATCTTCACAAATGACCTCCATACCTCCACACAGCATGCATCTATCATTCAGTATGCAGATGATTCTACCTTAATATGTGCTGCACAAAACATTCCCACCCTCCTGCAAATAACTCAGCTAGCATTCTTACATTGAAAACTACCTTACCAAAGCCCAACTTATCCTTAATCCAAAAAAAACTCAACTTATGATTATAACCAGTTCTAACAAAAACACTGATAACAGTCAATTCACTATCTACTCCACAAATGCTACTCCAATCACTCCAGTGGCCCAGGCTAAGCTATTGGGAATAACCATAGACTCCCACCTAAAATTTGACAGTCATCTCAACTTAACTATTTAAAAAAGTACATGCCAAACTGGGATCACTCTACCGTATCAAACCATTTCTTACCAATAACACAAAATCAGCCATTGCTCGCTTCCAACTTCTATCCACCCTACTCTATGCATCTCCCATTCTGACTAATCTCAACAAAACTGAACTAAGCAAAATGGAACCTTGCTGTAACAGAACTGCATGCTTTGCTGCAAATTGCTCATATAGAACTCATCACTGTACTGCTTTGAGACAGCACCACTGGTTTGAACTGCCCAACCTCCTAACCTACAATCATCTCTGTCTCTGTCATTCTATCTGTTACCTCCCCAATAAGTATCCTGCCCTCAAAAACCTAGTACATCACTCAGCCAAAAGGCCTCTTAGATCATCAAGCAAACTACTACTGGAAGTCGCAAACAGCTACAAAAGCTTTGGAGACACACTATATAGTAGTTCAGTGGCTAAAAAATGGAACTCTCTCCCCACTAGCATACAAAATACATGGTCCAAAGCCTCCTTTAAAAACCTCATTAGGCAACATCTCAAGCAAAGTTGGCAGTGCCATGATTGCTCCCCAGGCTAGTGAAAGTGGATAAGGTACACATACTAAACCTAGAGTACTTGATAGTTTTCACTCTTACTCACAAACACTGGCTAATCTAATGTACCTGTGTACTATGTATGTATTCTACCTATGTTCCAAATTTCAGCTGTACGCCACAAATGTATTAATTACCTTTATTTTTAAATTAATATTTTTTTTGTTTGTTCATTCCACTGTAACTGTTGATATGCTGCATACCACTGTTAAAACACGTCTATTGTAATTTGTGTGTATACTGATCATGTCTAAATATCTAAATGTATCTGTAATTGTTCTATGTGGAGCTTTTCTCTCCAGGCCTCTGCTGAAAAAGGGTCTTTTTTGGCTCAGTCAGACACCCACCGGTTAACAAAAGTAAAATAAATAAAATAAAATACTGACACTTTGGCTAAGTTCCAAGCACCCCCAAACCCAGTAAACACTACAGCATATGCTGAGCTATTTATAAAATTTCTGTACAGCCACAGTGACTGTGATTATAGGAGGTGCTGCCAGCTATGCCAGGATAAGTGGGACAGTGGATGTGTAACATATGCCACCACAGCTAGCTGGAATTTTGTAAATAATTATATGTCATATGTATATCAAACTGATTTGTACAGATGCTTGTGTTGAAAATGCATTTGTAAAGTTGCTTGTGTTAAAAATGTAAGAACAGTGGGTCCTGACTGTACTGTAACTGAATTAAATGTATATAGTGTAACAGAGGATACTGGAAGAGAAGAGGTTACTTTCAATACACCTGACCTTGAGAAATAGTAAGAAAACTTAAATTATTAGGCCTAGACCGCAAAGATGGCATCTTATGGTTCTGAATGAAGCCAAAGAAACAATGTCTGTAAGAAGTATGGTTTATTAGCTCCTGTGGGAAGAAGGGAAATGTATTATGGTTTTATGACTTCCAGGAGCTGCAGAAGGTCTTAGCAAGGCTCTGTGTGTGTATAGATGCTGAATCCTGGCAGCTTCTTGCCAAAGGGGATAGTGTGAGAATCAGAAGTCAGATGATCCGATATGATATCTTTCTGTAAGTTATCCCAGAAATAATATTTAGATATTATATTGAGAAGCCTCTCAGTCAGACTGGGCAGTCTGTTTCTTGGAACCTGACATAGAAGGATTCCACACCTACTTCATCTTGTCTTGCACTAGTAAGTGACCAGGGACAGTAATTCTCTAAATCAGTTAGGAAAATATAGTGAGAATAGTAAAGTATTATTTTTTGTAACTGTGTGAATCTTTCCAGCTATATTGTTTTAATATTTCCCGTGGTTGAAACTCTTGTGTTTATTGTACACAAATATTTAGTATTTTCATGTTCCTTTATTAGTTATTATTAAATAAATTTAAACTTCTCATTGTGGCTGGTCTTTTAGAGAAAAAAATTTAACTTTGAGAATACTTACATGCATTTGGTGACAGCTGTGGCCACTCCTGAAGCCTGGCTGTTTGGTCAACATTTCCATTTGTATTAATATTAATTTCACTCAGTAGAACTGGGTACCTTTGCAAAAGCCTTAGGTAGCTGGCTTTGTAGTGCCTGATGGCAGTAATAACTACATTACAGTCTAGGCAGAAGGGGGCACAATGGGTAAATCTGTGCCTGCCTTTCCCAGGTGTGTGTGTGTGTGTGTGTGTGTGTGTGTGTGTGTGTGTGTGTGTGTGTGTGTGTGTGTGTGTGTGTGTGTGTGTGTGTGTGTGTGTGTGTGTGTGTGTGTGTGTGAGTGTGTGTGTGAAGCACTAGTTTCATAGAGACACAGGGGTGGAGGACTTGGCTTGGGCACTTGGTTGAGGATTTAACTCTGCTGTTGTGCCACTGGGGAGCCTTACTGAGGACCTGGGGAGAGACACAGAGAGAAACCCAAACCATGGGCTGAGTGTGTTCTGTTCCCTGTGTGCTCTTAAGGGAAACTGTGCTTGATGCAGAGAGGTCTGCATCTGGAAATACAGTGCATTTGCATTCCAACTGAATGTCCACAGTGACTGTGGTGAGGATTTAGAATATTTGACTACTGGCCCAAAGTGGGGACATCACAGTTATAACTGTATAGAGTGAGCTGTGCCCACTCATATTAAGAATAAGAGACACTCAAAAGATAAGCCACCCTGGTGGAATCACAATATCAGTTATACAAAAAAAAGAAAAATAAATCTTATCCAAGCTTACAAAGAACAAAGCTATACATATTAAAAGCCTCTTGACCAGCCTAAACAGGCAGCTAAGAGGATTAATTAATATCCAAGTCTAAATTTGAAGGAAAAAATAGCTTCTCAAGCAAAGGACAACCACAAATCTTTCTACATCTATGTCCATACCTTCGGGGAAATACAAAACAATGTGCAGAACTTACTGTAAATGGCATCACCCACATTGAACCTGAGGCCACTGCCAACCTTTTGGCCGACAGGTTCAGCTCAAATTCACCCCCCCCCCCACTTCCCTCAATAATCCAAAGGAAATACTGCATATAACAATCCCCCCAACCATTACTAGGGAATAGGTCATCAATGCACTTTCAAAGGCCAAAAACACTGCATTGATGGGCCCCCAATAACATCCGAGGATGCTTAATAAATATTATGAAACATGACCTCTCTGGTCCACTTGAATCACTTTTCAACTGGAGCCTACAGTCAGGTTTTGTGGCCAAGAGAAGATTGTGTGATGCCCCAACACTGGACCAGTAATCAAGGAGCCTCAATCCTCACCACTGGCACCAGTGGGGGACGTACACTGGCAGGATGACAAGGTACACACACAGTATTTCCAGATGCAGCTCTCTGCATAAAGTGCAATTTCCCTTAAGAGCACACAGAGACCACAGTCAGTCTGGGGCTGGTTTCTCCCTCTTTCTCCAGATCCCCAGTAAGACTCCCCACTAGCACGGCTATACAGTTGAGATCTCAGCAAAGTGACAGGTTTGATTTACACACACACACACACACACGCGCGCGTGCGCGCGCACACCTGGGAAAAGATGACACAGGTTAACTAGCTATGCTCCCTTCTGCTCAGACTATAATGTACTTTGCACTGCCACCAGTCACTCCTTATCAGCTACTTTAAGGCCCTTAACAAAAGGGTGTCCAATCTCACTGTGTAATGTTACTACTGTTAATTCATATGGTAGTTTGATCAAGAGTACGGCTATTAGGAGTGGCCCAAAGTATCATCAAATAAATATTTAAGTAATCTCAGAACTTAAATAGCTCTACAAAGATCAGCCACAATGAAAGGTTTTAAAATATTTAATAATAAATAAAAACAGAACAAAAAATACTCAGTAGATTTACAATTACATCAGAGGTCAAACTCACAGGAAATATTTAAAACATTATTCCAGGACAGTCTCAAATAAATTAAGAAAACATCTAAATTAAGCTTTGCTATATTCCTGGCTGTATCTAAGAAAAATACTATACCCTAATAACTTACTAATAGAGCAAGACAGATGTGTGGTGAATGGGTCTTCTTTAGTTGTTGCCAGGTCCATGACAGAATGCTTTGTCTCTCTCAGAGACTTCTTAAATTAATATCTCAAATATTACCGCTGGGATAGCTTGCAGAATGACATAATTTCTTGTCATCTGACTCCTAGTTCCCAGGACCAAAAGAACCATTGATGCCAACTGGTAGCATTTAGCATCTACCTGCCAGAATACATAGACAAGGGCTTTTCCTCAGATCATTTGGCAAATGGTGGAAGTAATAAAAAAAGAAGTTATATACTCACCATAACGTTCCATGTTCTCCATTTCGCCCTTCATTCTTGCATATGAGTTCATACTCATCCTTTTTACAAGCTCAAAGTCTTCTAGTTGGCTTGTGGCTATGTAGGTATCCCATGGTGCACCAGTACAATCCCCAGATCATGTTTGCTGCTAATTAAAGAGAAATAATAAAGAACATGCAGAAAGTACCCAATAATAAAAGGTCTCCAGTTAATAATAATAATAAAAATGTTCCTGTCTCCAGATCCTTCCAGGATGTGGGGTAGTAGGGTGGGTTCGTATGAATGAAGGGCGACACGGACTACAAACATGGAACATTATGGTGAGTACATAACTTCTTTATGTTTTGTAGTCCTATCTCGCCTTTATTTTTACACATGGGACAGCGTCCCTAGCACCTTATTCTTCGGTGGCTCAAGGAAAAATACTCCTGAGTACCGTGGGACCAAAGGATGCTCTACCCCTGGAGGTCAAATCCAATTTGTAATGAGTAATAAAAGTGTGAGGGGTAGCCCAAGTTGTTGCTGCACAGATATTATCAAGTGGGACCCTGGCTTAAAAGGCTGCCGACGTAGACTGAGATCTCGTAGAATGAACCTTAACTTTGAAAGGTAAAGGCTTACCATCAGAAGAGTAAATGTAAGCTATACAGCTAGAGATCCAATTAGAGAGGATCACTTTGGAAACTGGGAGACCTAATCTGGAGTCAGAGAAGGAAATAAATAACTGGTCTGACTTTCTGAATTCCTTAGTCTGATGCAACTAAAAACATAATTGTCTATGAACATACAACTGATGAACCTGTATTCTGCTGCGTTGGAATGATTAGCGAATAACACCGGAAGCTCTATGGTTCAAAGTGTTATGGGAACAGACCTTGGGGACAAAGGATGGATTAGTACGTAGAGATATTCTGTCTTTGTGAAATATCAAATAAGGGGGGTTTAACAGACAGTGCGTGTAACTCTGACACTCGTCTAGCATATGTGATTGCCACCAGAAACAAAGTTTTCCAAGACAGAAATTTCAAAGGAGAGGAATGAGATGGCTCAAAGAGTGAAGACGTTAATTTGGATAAACCAAAATTCAAGTCCCATGAACCAACTGGTTCCTAAAGGGGAGGTCTTAAAGTGCTAGCGGCACAACCTATGTGACATCAGATTAGAATCTTGTAGACCTAGATGAAAATTAGAAATCGTTGCCAATTGAACCCTGATTGTGGCAACTGCAGATCCCTGGTGAAAAATTTCAGACAAGAATTCCAAAACCACAGGAATAGAAGCAGTGTAAGGGTCAACATTCCTTTCCTCAGCCCAGATAGAGAACCTCCGCCATTTATTGGAATATAATTTCCTAGTGGAGGGTTTATGGGAAGATGTAAGGATATGAGTCACAGAGGGTGACAAATCATGAAGCCTGACTAGTAATGGAACTGGAGCAGCCAAGCTGTCAAATTGAGGGTGTGTAGGTTGGAGTGAAATGAGCCTGACATGTGCGTCAAGAGATCTGGCACCAGGGCCAGATTCCATGGATCGTCTAATAGGTGAGGCCTGAGAAAGGGGAACCAAACTTGTTGAGGCCAGTAAGGAGTAATGAGGATCAGTTTGCTTCCCAGCTGTTTTGCTTTCTGAATCACCTTGGATATGAGAGGAAAGGGAGGGAAAGCATAAAGGAGACCCAGAGGCCAATCATGAACAAGTAGGTCTCTCAGTAACTTCCCCGGAGGGGGGTTGAGGGAGAAATAGCTGCTGCATTTGGCATTGATTGGGCTGGCAAAGAGATTGCAGCAAGGCTGTCCCCATCTGCGGAAAATCTGCTCCGCTATTTCCTGCTTCAGAAACCACTCGTGAGGCATCAAAATTGCCCAGCTGAGTTTGTCGGCTATCACGTTGGTTGTCCCTGGGATATGTGTCGGTGTCACCACCAGAAAGCGCTGGGAAGATATCGCCCATTTCCAAACCTGAATGGTCTCTCGACAGAGTAGGTATGATCTGGTTCCACCTTGTTTGCTGAAATACCATACTACCTACATGTTGTCTGCATTGCAATCGTCCCAAGAGGAAGAAGGTCGTGAAGTGCTTGCAATGCCAGGAGCACCGCCCTCATCTCTAGAACACTGATATGCAGGCGAGCTTCATGATCTTGCCATGTGCCTTGGACAGTCCTGCCTAGATAATGCCCCCCCACCCTATCTGTAAGGCATCTGTGGTCACAGTGGCAGCAGGTTGGCGAGGGACAAATGGCGTGCCCGTGGTTAACTGATTGGGTTGAATCCACCAAATGAGGTCCTCCTTGCAAGAATCTGTTAACCGAATGTGGTGAGTTAAGGGCAGATGTTGGAAGGACCACTGGGACAACAGGAGCCACTGAAGAATCCACATGTGTAGTTTGGCTAGCGGCACAAGCAGTATGGTAGAAGTCATGGTCCCTAGAAGCTTCAGCACAGTCTTGGCCTTGACTTTTCAGAGAGGGAGAAGACGATGAATTTGAAGTACAAGATTCTGTGCCCTTTCTACTGGAAGATGAACCAACATGGCTACTGTGTCTATTTCTGCACCTATAAAAGTCACAAATTGAGAGGGCAATAAGGCAGATTTTTCCCAATTTGTAGTAATCCCCAACTGGGTACAAAGTTGCATAGCAGCGTCCCTGGTCTGAAAAAGTAGATGCATGGTGGGGGCAGTCAGGAGCCAGTTGTCCAGATATGGAAACACCTGGAATCCTCAAAGTCTGAGGTGAGATGTCACTACTGCCATACACTTGGTGAACACCCTGGGGGCTGTGGTGAGACCAAAGGGCAGAACACGAAACTGGTAGTGACTGGCTCCCAGTCGGAAGCGTAGATGACTCCTCGACGCCCTGTCCATTTTTATGTAGTAGTAAGCGTCTTGAAGGTCTACTAAGCACATCCAAGTGTCTTTCCCTAGTAATGGCAGTATAGACTGCAGTGTTACCATCCAGAACTTGTCCTTCTTTATGGACTTGTTTAATTTCCTGATGTCTAATATGGGCCTCCAGTCCCCTGTACATTTTGGCACTAAAAAGAATCTAGAGTAAGTTCCGAATGCTATTTGGTCTGCGGAGATGGTTTGAATGACTCTTTTTGCCAGCAACTTGATGACCTCCACAGTTGCTTGATCCCTTGGATTGGGTGGAACATCCGGGATCCTCTTGGGGATATGAGGTGGCAGAGAAAAAGGTATGGAATAACCTCTGGTGATAATTCTTTGTGCCCATCTGTCTTGAGTGATACTTAGCCAAGCTTTCAGATACAAAGAAATGCAACCCCCGACCGGCTCCAGATAAGCATAGTCGGGCCCCACATCAGGAGTGCTGGTAGGGCCGGCCCCGAAACGAATCATGGCCTCCCTGGTTTTTGCAGTCCGCCCCTGCCTCTGGGGCAACATCTACCATTTCCTCCTCCACCTCTGCCTCTGAAGGAGGAGTCACCCGGTGCATCCTGGAAAGACCTCTGGGACTTTTTGAACCACATTTTACCACCTCTCTGACCCTTGGGATATGGTCTAGAGGGGATGGTAAAACATACTCCCACAGCAGAAAGTGTTTTCCCTGCTTGCTCACACTGGGTGAGTGTGTCCTTTACCTTAGGTCCAAACAATGAAGAACCGTCAAAGGGGGTGTTGGTAAAGGTAAACTTGAACGGTTCTGCAAAATTACATAAGTGCATCCAGGAATGCCTCCTTAGGGAAATTCCTGAACCTGCTTCTCTGCTCACTCCATCGGCTGTGTAAGAGATGAGCCTCATGGACGATTTGACAATAGAATTCAAGGTGGACAACTGGGCAGACACCTTCTCAGGGACTCCCTCAGTGAATGTACCTTGTAGAGTCTCTCCTAACTCCTCAAGGAGATCTCTTTAAAGCCTCATAAAGTGTGTTAGGTAGTTCAGCGATCTAAGAGTAAATGCCGCTGATGAAAAGATACTCTTCCCGTATTTGTCCATCGTTCGAGATTCTTTATTCAGTGGATGGACAGAAGAAGAAGTCTCCTTCTTAATGGCCGCCTCCACCACCATGGTATCTTACGGGAACAACCTTTGACAAAAATTCCTTCCCCTTGGGAGCTGACAGAAATTTATTTGGTCTCCTGGGGAGTGGCTCCATGGCAGCAGTTTCCGACTAACGAGCTCTAACAGTTCATCGAAGGGTGGAGATACCCAAGAGGCTGAAGGTTGAGACCCGAAAGCCTTCAGGTACAGCGACTCCTCATCAGAAGAGGTGACAGTGGGCCAGCCGCACCTCTGCTTAAAGATCTCCAAGATGCCTACAAAGGAGATATCATCAGAGGACGACTTGGGGGGCCCTTCTGACTCCTCGAGGTCAATGTCAGAGGTAAGAGATTCGTCCTGGGAGTCTACATGCTTTCTCTTGCATGTCCTCTTCTGTGGGAGCTCCTCGGAAGGATATTCTGGGGAGGTCTAAGAAGAATGGGGGCCACCAGTGGGGGGCTCCTGAGGCTGCGGGTCTCTTCTGTCCAGGGAGGGAGTAGGTGCTGAGACAGAAGTAGGTGCCCGAGGGGAAAGAGTGTCGGTACCACTGGTAGGAGCTGATGATCGGGACAGCACACTCCTCATCATCTCAAATGCTGACCTCTCTGGCTCCAAAGACCTCCCGAGGAGACCGAGGATGCCATCGGCTCCAAAGCTATTTGCTCCAAGATAGATGTAGGGTCCGAGCTCACCCTAACCGACGCACAGAGAGGAAGGCTCAGAACAGAAGAGGTTCGGTTCCAGGCTTCCCTGTCGGGGCCGACCGGAGAGCTTCGGCTCCTAGACACCACGGATGGCACCGAAGGAGTCAGGAGTGGAACCCGGCTCTAAAACAATCTCAGGGGGAGCTGGAACCGAGGGTTCCACCAGTGGTACCGAGCACTCTGGCTCCAAAAGTCCAGCATGGCTCGAAGGAGGAATCACAGAAGGGGTAATGGACTCAAGTGGCCCCAGAACTGACTGAGTCGGGGCCAATAACATTTTAGGCAAGGCAGATGACTTCAGGAGTCTCAGCACTACTCTCTCCACATCTTCTTCTGATAAGCTCCTGGAAGATCTCGAAGACAGTGTAGGAGATCGGGATCTCTGTAGTATGGGTGACCTTAATGTAGGGGAGACTTGTAAGGGATCAGTAAACCGGCTCCGATGTCTGCTATCAGTGGTCGGCTCCGAACTACCTGGTGCCGACACTGTAGCCATAGTAGTAGTAGTACCCTCGATCAGCTCCAAACTCAGTGGAGCCAAGGAAGCAGCAGATTTATCAGTTTTAGAAATTTTGAGAGGCGGCTCCGATGCACCAGCTGGCACCGGGGAAGGCCTCTTAGAAGATTTAGATTTTTCCTTTTTAGATCCATGTGACTTAGAAGAGGAGGAAGAGCTAGCCAGATCTTCCTCAAAGGAGGGCTTAAGGAGACCTTTTAATATAAGTTTATTATTTCTCTCCTGCAATACCATGGCAATAAATGAGTGACAAAATAGGCATGTTTCATGTAAATGGATGGCCCCAAGACAGTATACACAGTTACTGTGGCTATCTGTTATAGACATCTTCTGTGAACATTTCACACACATTTTAAAGCCAGAGGGCTTATGATCCTTGACCTCCTTAGACATCTCACAGAAGATAGACAATCAGATACACAAAGAGAAGAAAGGGAAAGTGGGAGGACTAGGTCCTCTAACTTAAACGGGCCTAGCTCTGGTTAAAGAAAGAAGGGAGAAAACCTAGGTCCTCTAACTAAAACGGACCTAGAAGGGGAAAAGGTTTAGAAAGACAATTTTAAACAGTCACAGACACACACCGGAAAGAAAAGACAATCTTTAATAAATCAGAGAAAGAGAACGAAGGTCAAAAACCCTGTTCTAACTGCAAATACAAAAATGCGAAGAGCTCCGCAAGCAAAAGCCATTTATTTTAAACTAAGAACATGTTCACAGAGAAAGCTTATCTAAATTTTACAAAACACTGCACACACAGTCTAAACTACGTGCAAAAGTGCCTACAACCACTAATATCAACAATATCTAAACTATTAGAATATATAAAGCAATGTCCAGTGAAAAACTAACTGGCACACAGGATACCAATGAGAAAGAAAAGGCCAACAGCCAACTGTTCTCAGAAAACGTAACACAGGAAGAAACCCAGTAAATGCTATGCTAAACTATCTAACTACAAAAACGACACTAATAAGAGCTATATAAAGCTATCCAAATATGAAAAACAGTAGAATTTAGCCAAAAAATCAGCAAAATGTGTTAGATTTAGCCATGGCCAATAAGAAGCACATCCGAACTCGTCGACACAGAAAACGAGATCTGGGGATTGTACTGGTGCACCATGGGATACCTACTTAGCCACGAGCCAACTAGAAGACTCTGAGCTTGTAAAAAGGCCGAGTTGAAACCAAGGATCGGCTCCAAACCCATGTGTAAGAATGAAGGCGAGATAGGACTACAGAACATCAATTTACATTCCTCCACATTTAAACACAATACAGAAAACTTCTCAGTACAGACATTGTGTCTCCTTGCTGCCATAAAGTAATTTAATTTCAGCTATTTTTCTAAAATTCACTAGACTAAAGTTAACCTGTTGTATCCCAGTTTCCACTGTTAAAATACATACATTTAAACAATTGCAATAGTGCATGTACATTTCTGTTCTATTCTAGCAAGCATGCCGTGGTTACATTTCAAACACTTTTCAAAACCCTTTTTCAGCACACATCTGTATGAATAAGTTTGATATACATATGACATGCAGTTCCAATACAGTTGTAACACAAACATCTTATATGAATCATGTTGATATTCACAAATGACATATAATTGTTTACAAAATTCCAGATAGCTGGGCTGGCAGTATCCTCTTTTGAGACACTTCTTCCTCCCTCGAAGACTTGAGTCCTATCTCGCCTTCATTCTTACACATGTGTTTGGAGCCGATCCTTGGCTTCAAGTGACCCTTGAGAAACACTGCTTGAGAGGGATGAGCCTATCTGGGAAAACCTTACCCCATTCCCTGTCTTGAGATTCCAGCTGTCTTTGCATTGCTGACCCCATTACAGTGTTGCACTGCCATATCTTATGCCTCCACCACAGTAATTTGTGATTTTGCTGGCTGGCTCCCTGTAGCCACAGATCCCCCTCAGACTCTTCCTGACTTCTACTGCAAATACTTAGCACCAGGGCCACCCTATCATTGTACGGTTTCATCATGGTGTTAACATGGTACAGCATGTGCCCCTGCCTCCTGTCCAGCAGTTCTACCATGTATTTAACATCACTGACCTTCATTAACACTTTGAAGGGTCCCTCCCAAACTTCCTGCAGCTTGTTCTGCGTAACAGGAATGATAACCATAACCTGCTGCCATACAGCATACTCTCTAGCTCGAGAATTCTTATCATACCAGACCTTTTTCTGCTGTTGGGCTTCTGCCAGGTTCTCCTGGGCCAAGCCCATGTGTTCCCTGAGCCTTGTCCTATGGTTTAGGACATATGTCACAACAGACTCCTTGTGGTATTCACACTCACACTCATAGTGAATCAAATGTAGAGGTCCCATCACCCAGTGCCCATACAGCAACTCAAAGAGTGAAAAACCTATGGATTCCTGGGGCACCTCAATATGTACGCAAACAACAGATGAGGGGAATAGTTGTCTGATTCCCTCTTAAACTGGTCTGCAAATGCCTGTAGCATGGTCTTTAGTGAAGAGAGTAACCTCTCCACCAGGCCATTAGTCTGGGGGTGGTCTTTGGGTGCTTCACCCCACAGTGCTTCCATAGATGAGCCAGCAGGTCTGAGATGACATTGGCACCTCTGTCTGTCATTCAGTATTTCTTTTGGGAAACCTACCCTGCTGAAAATCTCTAACAAAGCATTTTCCACCTTTTCTGCCTCAAGGGAGGACAGGGCCACCACCTCAGGGTATCTGGTAGCATAATCTACTACCATTAGGATATACCTCTTCCCTGTGGAACTTGGAGTACCGAGAGGCCCTACAATATCCATAGCTACCCTCTAAAATGGCTCCTCAATCACAGGCAAAGAAACCAAAGGAGCTTTTACCTTGTTTCCTGCCTTGCCTACTTTTTGGCACTGCTCACAGGTCCTGCAGTACCCTGTTACATCTCTGGAATTCCCAGGCCAATAAAAGTTCTGCATAATACATCTCTTTATACACTTTATGCCCATATGACCTGCAAAGGGAATATCATGGGCTATGGCTAGAAGTGCCAGAAGGTAGGCTTTGGGCACTACCAACTGCTGTATTCTCACACCCTCTAGCCCTCCCTCGGGGGTCCACTCTCTATACAGTAACCTTTTGTCCCAGTACACAGATTCCCCTTTTCCTTGACAATCAGGCATCTCTCTGGCTACCTCCCTCAAGCCCTGTAATGTAGGTTCTGAGAGCTGAGCCTGTCTCAACTCTGTCTTTGTAACTCTTCCCAGCTCCCCTTCCACAGGAAGTCTGGTATCCTCTGACAGTGGTGCCTCACTGTCAGCCTTGATACTACTACTCAGCTCTGCCCTTGCAGTCATTTAGTCCAAGGGAACATCAGTACCTACCAGCAGCTGTGTTTCACCTTCAGTCTCATTGCTACAGGGTAGCTCCCTCTCAGAAGTAACAACCACACCAGTCCTGGCTTCAAGTCTGTGTTCGGTCTGGGTCCCTCCCAGGCTACTGGACCCACATGCTTGTCTCCAAGCTTGACTGCATGTAACTGCATGCACACAAGGTACTGCATTAACAAAATCATTCCCTATCAAGACATCTGCAGGGATATCCTCAACACACCTACGTGCCTGCTTTCTTTTCCACCATTCCTGTCAAGGTGAACCTTAGCCAAAGGTATTTGGAATGGGGTCCCTCCTAAAGCTCTGACTGGAGTAGACTGCCTAAGCAAGAAGTCCTCCTCTTTAACCATTGCAGGGTTCACAATGGTTAGGTCAGAGGCTGTCTCTCTCCTAGCAGTGGCCTGTTTTCCATCTACTAAGATAGGATACAACGTCTTCTGGTAGTTTGGTACCCCTGTTGTCTCCAGACAACTTACCAATGGAATTATGTCATTCCGACTTACTGGCTCTCACACCTTTTTTTCCCCCACTTTGCCTCAATGGACATCTATATGCTACATGGCCCCACTGGTTACATTTAAAACATTTAACCCTTGATCCTGGCCGTGTACCTAAACTAGTGGCTTCCCCTGCTACTGGTGGACTCTGTTGGGGTGGTTCAGGCTGCCCACCATGGACTCCCTTAGACCTATTTGCAGCACTGGGTATTCCATTCCTGTGCAGTGATGCTCTACCTGTTAGGTGTAGTGCTCCTTTTTTCCCAAAATCATCTGCGGTATTGCATTCCCTTTCTACTAACAAGATTCTCATGTCCTCAGGTGAACTGTGAAGGGCTTGTTCCCTCACCAAAATGTCTGCCAGCCCTTCAAAAGTGGTGACCTGACATCCACTCACCCATCTATGAAAATAAGTGCTTAACTCAGCAATATATTCAAGCACAGTTTCATCTTCTTTGCGTCTATGCTCACAAAACATTTTTCTATAAGCTTCAGGTATTAACTTAAAACAGTCTAATAAACAATTTTTAACAGAATTATAATTTAAGAAGTCAGTATCAGACAATTTAGAAACCGCAGTTACAGCTTTACCATGGAGTAAGGGGGTCAGGAACCATACCCAGAGCCCTTAGTCAATATAAAATGGTTTGTATACCCTTTCAAACATATAAATAAAACTATCAAAATTATTACCCTTTGAAAATTGTGGAAGAAATTTACTGACCTTTGTTGCTTCTGGGGTTCGGTTACTCCCTTCTCCATTACCTCCATATCTATGGCGAAGAGTCAGCATCTTCTTTTCATGTCCCCGTCTCTACTGCTTCTAATTCCAACCATTTGGCCTCCAGGTCAAGTCTCTTTAACTCCAGCTGGAGTTTTAAGTCCTCTGAGGAAAGGTTGAACTGTCCATTTTCTGAGAGTTGTACATCTCCAGGGCCAGTCTGATTATCCTCCTGGTTGCCGGTCTGTGATGTAGCTGTGACTAAGGCTGCAATCATTTCTGCTGTAATTAGGTTAGCAATCCCCACTCATTTGACTTGGCAGATCTTGGCCAACTGGCTCCTTGTCAGCTTGTCATACTCCTCTGCTGACATCCTTATCTGCTCTCCTTGACTAACTAAGCTAACAAAAAATAAATATAACTACAGTGATATGAAACTCTTAATGTTGATCATGTGGCTGCTTTTTTCCCACTTTCTGAAATTTAAGAAAGTTCAGTTACAGATTTGCTGTTCTGAACTGTTTGTAAGTTTCTTGGAGGCCAGTACTTGCTTGGGCTAAAGGGAAGTCTCTGTGTTCAGCAGTGGCAGTGGTCAACACTGAGCAGCCTGCCTGTCCCTGTAGGAGTGGTTACTGCCTAGAAGCTGTAGTTTTATTGGCCATTTTGGGTCAATTCCAAACTCCTTGATCTCTCTCTCAAAACTCTGCAACTCTCTTTTTGCGCGGTCTTGCGCACAGAGCAGTGTCGGGCAGCACCGCTTAAACAGGTTTAAACTATTCCCGGCTCCACAAAGTCTGCTCTTCACTTTTTCCCTTAGAACTGCTCTAAATCTCAAAATAAGCACTCTATTTTCATTCTAAAGCCCTGCACTTGCTCATATAAGTAATCTTATAGGTAAACACTAATAAACTTAAGCACTACATCCTCCTATACTCCTTTTAAGCACTTGCTCCCTATTGGTTCTTCTGATCAGTCAATAAGTAGTTCCCTATATTATACAGGCATGTCCAAAAGTCAGTTTTGGGTTTACTCTCTAGTCCAGCTGGTGAATCTGGGAATTATGAGGCAATGTTACAACTGCCTTATGTATACAGACCACCCTCTCCTCCTCCCAACAAGCTCAAATATATGTGAGAGATGCAGCTATATACTGGCACAGCCTGTCAGGAGGAGAAGGTAACCACACACACCACAAATCCAGTCTCACATAGACCTATCGCATCAGCAAACCAACCACATAAACACACAAAAACATACTCGGAGGCTCTAAATAAAAATCTGCCTAAGCAGAAGAGACCTCCAAAGCAGACATCCAAGCAACCCCTACCACAAAACAATACCCACATAGCACATAGCTCACAAAGTCAGTGTGCCACACAGTCACAGCCCTTAAGGCTAAACAACACACCTAATACACTTGTAATAGGTGACTCTATTGTCAGACATACTGACGTCCCACTCACCAGGCTGAACAAGGAGAAGGTCACTGTAAGCTGCCTGTCGGGTGCCAGGATCCGCCACATAACACAAGCACTCAGGTCACTCCAAAGCAAGTACAAATATGACTCCATCATTGTCCATGCTGGTGTGAATGACCTGAGACGTACCTCCCTGGACTACATGAAAAAAGACATAGAAGAGCTCTTTGATCATGTAGCCCAGGCCAGTATGACCCTGACCTTGAGTAGCATCTTACCCTCACCAAGAATGATGCCACAGTATAAAGACAAAATGATCAATTTTAACAATTGGTTAAAGTATTGGTGTCATTCAAAGGGGATCCAGTGTCTGTCAGCCTGGGATGACATGCTCGATAAGCCACGTTGCTTTGCTAGGGACGGCTTGCACCTGTCACCCCTGGATTTTCGAATACTGGCAAAGGCTCTTGCCTCCCCCATAGTGCCTTTTTTAGGCAAGGCTCAAAAGACAAACCCACCTCCATAGACAACACAAAGAAAAAAAAAAAACTAAGAAATGCTGCTCAACACCAGAAGTCTAAACCTCAAGATGCACGCACTCAAGACTCTCCTCAGTATGGAGAATATTGATATCTGTGCAGTAACAGAAACATGGTTCAAGGCTCCAGAGAGCACCCCAGCACTAACAGGTTATACTTCATACCATGCTTTCCGGCCCCAAAACTCGGACCGAACCACAAAAGGAGGGGGAGTATCCATATTTATCAAAGATACCCACACCTCCAGGTTAGTGGCACTGCACGAAGCATCGGAGACCATCCATGTGCAACTAACAGTGGGCAAAACTGTCTTTCAGTTTGTAGCCTGCTACAGACCACCCTCCCAAACACAAGAACCTCACTCGGCTTTCCTGAGAACACTGGAGAATATGAAGGTCTCTCCAAACACCATTATATTGGGTGACTTCAACTACCCAAACATTGATTGCCCAAACACCCTCGCCCAACGGTTCCTATAATTTATAAACTCAAATGCTATGGAACAACTGGTCACCACTCCCACAAGAGGGGAAAATATATTGGATCTGGTCATCACCAACATGGGGTCTCTATGTTCCACACCAGAGGTATACCCCTCATTGGTAAGATCAGACCATAAACTAATCTCACTGGACATCCATATTCCATCCCCACCCCTAGCCAAGGAAACCACGGTGAAGAACTTCTCAAAAGCAAACTTCACACTTCTCAAAACCGAAGTGGAATCCTTCAAAGCCCCTGGACCAGTGGAAAATACGGCCCAAAATGCAGAATCCTTTACAAAAGCATTCTATGGACACCTACAGGAATGCATGGACCATGCTATCCCAAATAAAACCAAGACTCACTCCTCCAAAGGCAGGAGACCTGTCTGGTGGACCCCGGCCATAAATAAGCTATACAACAGAAGGAGAAAGCTGCTACATGACAGAGCAAAATCCCAAAAAGGGAAGGCATCTCTGATCAGTACTAGCAAGAAACTACGATCCCTCATAAAATCATCTAAGGCCAGCTTTGAAAGAAAAATTGCACAAGACACTAAACATAATCACAAGGCCTTCTTTAGTTATGTCAGAAACCTGGGAGGCAACTCCCAGATATGCTCTGAGTTAGTGCAAAATGACAAAAAATACACTGAACCCACAGACATTGCCAACATCCTGGCAGAAAGGTTCAGTGCAAACTTCTCCCCCCTTCCCCCCCAAAAGAGCAAATGTCTATCCCAACAGAGTGTAGCCTTCCTGAAATCACAGATGCACAGGTGAGAGCTGCCCTCTCCAAAGCAAAAAACACAGCATCAATGGGACCAGACTGTGTCCCGGGCTGCGTCTTACATGAGCTCCAAGAAGAACTAAACCCTCATATAAATTCACTGTTCAATCTCAGCCTTACTACAGGATATGTACCCAAGGAATGGAGTACAGCAACAGTGGTCCCACTCCACAAAGGTGATGCCACAACAGACCCCGGAAACTATCACCCTATAAGCCTGACTAACCTGGTCTGCAAAGCTATGGAGCATATCATCATGGAAATCATAAACAAAGACATTAGGAACCTCCAGACACTGGATCCTACCCAATTCGGCTTTGTTAAGGGCAGATCTTGCCTCATGAACCTGGTCGACTTCTTTGAAACAGTTACCAAAGCCATAGATGAAGGGAAGGTAGTCCACACAGCCTACCTGGACCTCGCAAAAGCCTTTGACACAACACCCCATTCGGGCATCATAAATAAGCTCACCAGCTTAAATATCACCCCTATGTCACAAGATGAGTTGCAAACTGGCTCAGGGATAGAACCCACATAGTCAGAATAGCAGGTGTCATGTCAGACTCTAAACCAGTTACAGGTGGCATCCCACAAGGCTCAGTCCTGGGACCTCTCTTGTTCAATATATATTTCTCCGAGGTACAGGCTAACACGGGTGGACTATGGCTGACCCAGTTTCTCAGATGACTGCAAACTGGGTGCCGTAATCGACTCTCCGACTGACACAAACATCCTCCAAAAGGCTCTCACAGATATGGATAACTGGTGCCAGAGCCATGGCCTAAAGCTAAATGCCAAAAAGTGCATAGTCATCCCCTTTGGGAAAAACAAAGTGCCCACAAATTACCACATAGGTGGTAATCCATTAAGTACGGAAGAAGTAATTAGGGACTTGGGGACCCAAGTAGACAGCAATCTCTCCTTTGACAATCACATTGCCAAAGTGGTTAGGAAGACCTTCTATATAGCCCACCTTATCACAAAAGGGTTCATATCTAGATCAAGAGAGGTCATTGTGCCCCACTACTCATCACTTATCAGGCCCATAATTGAATACAATGCCCCATTTGGAATGTACCTTACCTGACACCTGCAGCAACTGGAAAGACCCCAAAAGTACCTCACCAAGAGGATCAAGGGGCTCAAACAGATGCCCTATGCAGTTCGGCTAAAGAAACTCCAGCTCTACTCAGTTGCGTACCGCCTACTCAGAGGCGATCTGTGTCTTACGTACAAAGCCATGTCCAACCCAGAATTAATGGACATGCTTCACCTCAGGAAATTCAAATCCCTTAGAGCTACACGCTCCAGGGACTTGAACCTCAGCACAGAAATAAATAGGACATGCTGGAGGGGCAGATTCATATCCCAGAGGCTCCCCTCACTCTGGAACAAAATCCCAATCCATGTTAGGCAGAGCCCCTCACTGACCCTCTTCAAGAGAAATCTTGATGAGTGGATGGGAGATCGTACGTTTACCCCTGGGATCTCTTCTGTGTCCCTGCTTGACAGAGGTACAGTAAACTAACCTTAAAAGGGCTACCTTCTGTGACTTACTATACAGAGCTACAGTCAACTAATCTAAAAGGGTGGCGAAAGCCAAACACACTCTGGCTAGGTTTATAAATGCCCTAGGGCAGATAGCCTAGTATCAACCTATGAACCACTGTTTACAGGCTATAAGAATTCAATATCTACACCACTGAATCCCAATATGTGGATATCCCACCACTGTCAACCGATAAATGTGATGCCCCACCCCTTGACCAGTAATCAAGGAGCCTCAATTTAATTTCAGCTATTTTTCTAAAATTTACTAGACTGAGGTTAACCTCCTGTATCACAGTTTCCACTGTTAAAATACATACATTTAAATAGGCAGAATAGTGCATGTACACTTCTGTTTTATGCCAGTAGGGCATGCTGTGGTTGCATTTCAAGCACTTTGCAAAAACCTTTTCAACACACGTCTGTACAAACAAGTTTGATATACACATGACACACAATTCTAATACAGTTGTAACACAAGCATCTTATATGAATCATGTTGATATTCACGAATGACATAGAATTATTTACAAAATTCCAGATAGCTGAGCTGGCAGTATCCCCTTTCATGACAGACGGCTACAGTCATTATCCTGTACACAGGAGGTCCAATCACTGATATGGGTAACTACAGGCCCATAAGTCTGACCAGCCTCATATGTAAGGCCATGGAAAGAATCATCAAGGGCATGACAAATGAGGACATTGGTAAACTGCAAATGCTGGAATCATCACAATTTTGCTTTGTTAAAGGAAGGTCATGTCTATTAAATCTGGTGGACTTTTTTGAAAGGGTCACCAAAGCTTTGTATGAAGGCAAGGCTGTACACACAGCTCACAGACAAGCCCACTAATTTAGGTATAAACCCTTTTATCACCATACAGATAGCCAACTGGTTTACTGATAGGATCCAGGAGGTCAAAATAGGTAAGGCCACCTTCACCAAGAGGCCAGTCATTAGCAGATGTTCCATGGCTCAGTACTGGGCAGGCTCCTTTTTGGCAAGTATTTCTCTGAAATGGAAGCAAATGCTGAGGGCTAATGGCTGACTAAATTTGCAGATGTTTGCAAGCTGGGGGTTATCACTGACTCCCCTGCAGACACTAGCATTCTTCAAGAATGTCCACCTGTGACTATCAAATGGTGCCAAAGCCATGGTCTTAAACTCAATGCTAAGAAATGCATAATTGTTCTATTTGAGAATAAATGCAAAAAAATGATCTAGCGTAGTTCTTTACATATGCCCAGGCAAGAATATACCCATAATAGAAGATATCCCAGCATGGAGTTCCACTAATATTAAAAATGGAACTATCATCCTAGGTAATGTAAACATAAATTGTCTTGAACCCAGCTCAGCATGGAGTTCCACTAATATTAAAAATGGAACTATCATCCTAGGTAATGTAAACATAAATTGGCTTGAACCCAGCTCCAGCTGCCCTTCTTCAAATATTAATCTCTTCACCTTTACCCAACTCATTAATTCCCCAACTAGACCCAACAGAGACAATGACAGTGGATCCACTTTAGATTGGATTCTGGTCACTGACCCAAACAAAATATCTGCAGCTGGTACTCTCCCAAACAACCTCAGTGATTGCCTCCCTGCCTTTATAAACCATACTACTCCCCTCCTGTCAAAATCCACACCAATATAAACAAACAAGGACCTGACTACATTTAGTCCACCAACCCTCATGGATATTCTAAAAAAGACAAACTGGCACATACTAAAAACCCTCTCTCTCGATGAGGCAGTTGATTACTTGAGCACTACAAAGATATACTAAACAAGCTTGCTTCTATTCATGTAAATAGAATCAAAACAAAAGATGCCCCATGGCTAAGTAAGCCAACTAGACTTTTAATGCATGCCAGAGACAAAATATGGAAACTATGGCAAGCAAATAAAAACTCTGTAGCCCTGTTAAAATATATTCAACTTCGCAACCAGGTAAAAAGACTAGTCAACACAGATAAAAAGAACATGACATAAAACTGCAGTCTAACCACAAGCAGAACTCCCCAAAATTCTGGACTTCTATTACCTCACTTCTCAATCCAGGCACAAAAAAACAAACCATGCCCATATCCTGACAAATCATCTCAAGAAACATCCTCCCTCTTTAACTGTTTCTTTATCAATACTATAGCAGACATCGCAACTAACTTTCCCCAAGCAAATTAGACAACAACGCCTCCACCCTCTTCCTAGACCTATCAAAAACATTCAACACCATTTCTCACACTTTACTTCTTACCAACTCTCTAGAATTGGCCTTTCCATCTCCACACTTAACTGGTTCTCCAGTTACCTAATAAACAGACAACAGGCTGCCAAATGGAAAAAAAATCAATCTCGCCTTATCTCAATACAACCACAGTAGTTCTTCAAGTCTCCATACTTGGACCTCTCTTATTCAGCATTTTCATTAATAGCTTCCACTCATCTCAATGCCAAGGATCTGTTATTCAATATGAAGATGACAACTATTTTCTGTTGGGATGATTACATTTCAGACCTGCAACAATCAATTCAAGTAGCCATCTCCTCCACCAAAACCTGGATGCACAATAACCACCTAACCCTGAAACCAAATAAAACCAAACTTGTACTATTGACCCCTAAGAAAACAACTCCTTTAAATAAAACCCAATTATCTACTTATTCTCAAAGCAATTCAGTAATCGAAGTTGTTAGCCAAACTAAGCACCTAGGAATCACCATAGATGAGCACATGAAATTTGACTTGCACACACAACAGACCATCCACAAACTCACCAAAACCTTGGAATTCTCTATAGACATAATTGCTTCCTGAGCCCATACACAAAACAAACCCTTGCTTCCACTTACCTACTACCTTCACTCATCTATGGTGTCCCTCTACTCACCAACCTCCATTCCTTATTAAAAGCTAAGCTTGAGACATGTTACAATAAAATTGCCAAATTTGCAACAAATTCCATGTACCACTCTACACTCCCTGAAATGGCTGGAACTACCACACTATCTTTCCTGGTTGCAACTAACCACAGCTCACAAAATGCTCTTTAAACCCTCAGATTGTCCAGCCCTTAGTTCTATATTAAGCTAATACTCCCCAAAGAGACCTCTCAGATCCAGGAATCAGCAGCTCTTGCAAGTATACAAACCGAATCTTCCACCTGGCCAGCTTCTTTACTCTTACTCAGTAGCAAAAAATTAGAATGGCCTACCACTATCTATTAGAACAACCCAAAATCTTGCCTTATTCAAAACTTCACTACATAACTACCTATCTTCAATCAATGCACTTGCATTAAACCTCCTTAGAATATGTGTTACAGTTATATTTCTTACCTAACATCAGTTAACATTGTATGAATATTCTCACTACTGTAATATCTCATAGTTTTTCTCATGTTACTTTTTATCCTGAGGTCACCTGACTGCTTATCTTGCACCTTTAGATTAACTAATTTTGAACACTTTTTTCTTTTATTCCATTGTGTTTTTGTATTTAAACTCTTGTATTATTATTTTCATTTAATCCATTATGTTCTTGCACTGAGGAGCTTTTCTCCTCAGGCCTCCACTGAACATGGGTTCTTGATGGCCCAGTGGACTTTCCTTGGAAACAAAATATAAATAAACAAATAAAATAAATAAATCAAACATCCCAGTTAATTACCATGTTAATAATATGTCCCTAAGAGTTGACCCAATGGTCATGGATCTGGGTAGGCACTCCGACAGTAGCCTTACCTTTGGCCACCACCTGGCCACAGTGGTGAGGAAATCCTTTCATGCTGTGCAACTTATAAGTAAGGGCATGTCATCTAGGTCCAAAGAGGTCATTATCCCACTGTATTCCACGCATACCAGACCAATTATAGAGTAGCATGTACCTGACCAGGCATATGCAGCAACTAGAGCAACCTCAGAGGTGCTTTACAAAAAGAATACAAGGCGTAACAAACCTGACTTATACAGAATGCCTTAAAGCTCAGCCTCCTATAGACTGCTGAAGGGTGATCTATGCCTGATTTACAAGGCATTTGCAAACTCAACACTTATGAATCTCCTGCATATTAGTAAGCCAAACAGTAGCAGAAATACAAGGTCTAGGAACCTGAATTTTATCTGTGACTTAAACAGAGCATTCTGGAGAGACAGATATGTGCCCCAAAGACTACCCCTCCTATGGAACAAGCTTCCCATCCATGTGAAGCTGAGTTCGACTTTTACCCAGTTTAAGTGCAACCTAGACCAGTGGATGGGGAATAGGAAATTTATACTCGGCCTGGCATCCATGTCCCTTATGAACAGAGGTAGCTTATAAATGCCTGTCCCTTAGTGTCATACTTGGATACAGGACATCATTATTCTTTTGGGAAAATTTGGTTAGGCTTAGAAAGTCCCCTGGGTCATTAGACTAGTAACAATCTATGAATCTATGGTTTGTGTTAAGAGTATACCCAGGTCAGATGATGCCCAGCCTTGTGCAAGGGGATGACTTTTGCTGTTCTCCAGTCATCCAACATGAAGCCTGCCTGGAGGCTGAATTGTCCCTGTAGGGGGACTGACAAGTCCTGTGCAAGGCTGATCATCAGGCAGAGTGATATGTTATCTGGCCCCATGGAAATACTGTTTTTGGCTTTGGATATGAAACGGGGGGGTTAAGTATGAGCTAAATGTTCTGCTTGTACATTGGCTCTAACCTCCAGATCTGAGTATGAGGTGCCATTTACTTCTAGCTCTGAACAGTGCTGGGCATTGTTTCTGAGGATTCTGACACAGTTAAAGAAGGCTTTGGCGTTATCCTTTCCCTTTATACATATTTTTACCTCATTTCTGGCTTGGCTGGTTTGATCAGGTTCCAGAGTTTCCTGTTTTGTTTAGTAAGAGTATTTTAGCATCCTGAGAGTTAAATTTAGGTTTGTGTGCAATGCGTTCTTTTTTTCCCTTATTACAGAGCCTAGTCATATTTGGGTTCTGCCTTAGAAGTTTCTTCTTAAATCTGGCATTGTATTTACTTGGGAGGGGGTCAGATAGCACATGCATCTATGCAGCTGTTTACAGCTTACCTTATTTTGCTTTTGCCTCTTCTTAAAAGTACTCAATTGTGTTTATTCTGCTGCATTTATTACTGCTTGGTAATAGCCTGATTAAATTGTAACTGTTATTTTAAGTCTTTTAGTTATTGCACTTGGGCTTCAGACCAGTTGTTTTACATTAAGAAAGTTTGTGGTCTGCACTGTTGTGGCAGGACAGGTAGCTTACATCCTTCTAAGCTGGGAATTGCTGATTGAAGGCTCAGTGTCTGTTATTCTAAAAGTGTATTAGTTCTGGTTTAAGCACTTGGGCTCCAGGCCAGTTATTTCACATTAAGAAGGTTGTGGTCTGCACTCTTGTGAGAGGAGAGGCTAGATTCTACCTTTCTGAGCTGAGAATTTCTGGTTAAAGGCTTACTGTGCCTGCTCATTTGAACTGTTTTTTCTTATATTGATGCACCTTGTCTGCTGTAGCATAGACTAGATTCAGGCCTGCTGAATCTAGCTTTGTTTGTATAACTTGAGCACTAATCCAGGCCATCTTTTTTGGAGAAGGTTCCCCTGCACCCTCGTGGCAGGAGTGTACGGTTAGAACTTCTCAGATTGAAGACTGCTGGAACAGGGCTCAGTTTTGAGTTTTTTTACTGGTTAATTGGGTAATTTGTTTAAATCAGTTTGCTTGTTTTCTATTGTTTTATATATATATATATATATATATATATATATATATATATATATATATATATATATCTTGCACTTTATTCACCTGTTTTCACTGTAATTGTGTTTCTACCCACTTTATTACCTTATTTTACATGTGCTTCTTCTTAAAAGTACTCAATTGTATTATTCTGCTGCAGTTATTACTGCTTGGTAGTAGCCTGATTAAATTGTAACTGTTATTCTAAGCCTTTTGGTTTAAGCAGTTGGGCTTCAAACCAGTTGTTTTACATTAAGAAGGTTTGTGGACTGCACTGTTGTGGCAGGACAGGTAGCTTACATCCTTCTAAGTTGGGAATTGCTGATTGAAGGCTCAGTGTCTGTTATTATAAAAGCACATTAGTTCTGATTTAAGCACTTGGGCTTCAGGCCAGTTATTTTACATTAAGAAGGTTTGTAGTCTGCACTCCCGTGGGAGGAGATGCTAGATTCTGCCCTTCTGAGCTGGAAATTTCTGGTTAAAGGCTTATTGTGCCTGTTTATTTGATCTGTTTCTTTCTGAAATGTGTGTGCCTTGTTTGCTGTAAACCATAAGTTAGTAGTTTATTGGCCATTTTGGGCTAATTTCTATCTCTTTCATTTCCCTGCTATAAAAAACACATTTGCACGGTTTTGCGCACTGGGCAGTGCTGGTTAGCTAGGGTTAAACTATTCCCGGCTCCACAAAGTCTGCTCTTCAATTTTTCCCTTGGAACTAGACAAACTTTCAACTTAAGCACTCAAACCATTCATTTCACAGCCCAGCACTTCCTCAAAACTCATAGCAAGCACTAATTAACCCTAGCACTAGACCCCTATACTATCCAGAAGGACAAGGGTCTCTATTTGTCCCTACCAGCTAATCAGTAAAACAGTTCACTTTACCTATTCAGGCATGTCCAAAGGGCAGTTTCAGGTGTACTCTCCAGTCCAACTGGTGAATCTGGGCATTTTGAGGCAACGTTACAACTGCCTCATGTACACAGACAACCCTCTCCTCCTACCACCAAACACTAATATATGTGAGAGATGCAATTATACAGCCAAACTGGAGGCAAAGCTCTCTCAACCCAAGACTGGAACTGACAGTCAAGAGGAGAAGGAAAATACTTGCAACACACCACCAGTCTCACATAGACCTACTAAACCAACACCAGCAAATTACACACATAAATACACAAAAACATACTTTGAGGCTCTAAATAAAAATCTGCAAAAGCAACAGAGACCTCCAAAGCAGACACCCAAGCAACCTCCACACCCTATCACAAACCATGAAACACATACTTCACATAATCAGTGTGCCACGCAATCACAGCCCTTAAGGCAAAATAACATACCCAACACACTAGTAATAGGCGACTCTATAGTCAGACACACTGATGTCCCACTAACTAGGCTGAACAAGGAGAAGGTTACAGTTAGCTGCCTGCTGGGTGCCAGGATCCGCCACATAACACAAGCACTCAGGTCACTCCAGAACAAGTACAAATACAACTCTGTCATTGTCCATGTTGGTGTGAATGACCTGAGACGTACCTCCCTGGACTACATGAAAAGAGACATGGAAGAGCTCTCTGATCACGTAGCCCAGGCTGGTATGACCCTGACCCTGAGATGCATTCTGCCCTCACCAAGAATGATGCCACAGTATAAAGAAAAAATGATTAATTTCAACAAGTGGCTAAGTTTCTGGTGTCATTCAAAGGGGATCCCGTATCTGTCCACCTGGGATGACATGCTCGATAAGCCACGTTGCTTCGCAAGAGATGGCTTGCACCTGTCACCCTTAGGCTTTCGAATACTGACCAAGGCTTTTGCTGCCCCCATAGTGCCTTTTTTAGACAAGGCTCAAAAGACAACCCCACCACTGTAAATAGCACAAGTAACCAAAAATTGAGGGTAATGCTACAAAACGCCAGAAGTCTAAACCTCAAAATGCATGCACTCGAGGCACTCCTCAGTATGGAGAACATCGATATCTGTGCAGTAACAGAAACCTGGTTTAAGGCTCCAGAGAGCACCCCAGCACTACCAGGCTATAACTCATAACATACTTTTGGGCCACAGAACCTGGACCGAAACACAAAAGGTGGGGGTGTATCCATATTCATCAAGGATATCCACATCTCCAGGTTAGTAGCACAGCACAATGCTTCACAGATCATCCATGTGCAACTAACAACAAGCAAAACTGCAATTGAAATTGTAGCTTGCTACAAATCACCCACCATGACCCAGGACCCCGCATTTCTGGAGACACTGGAAAATGTGAAGGTCGTACCAAATGCCCTAATATTGGGTGATTTCAATTACCCAAACATTAACTTGGAGAACTACTCAAGTACTAACTCCCTTGCCCAACGTTTCCTAGAATTTATAAACTCAAACGCCCTGGATCAACTGGTCAACACCCCCACCAGAGGTGACAACATACTGGGCCACCAACATGGGCAACCAGTGTTCTACACCGGAGGTCAAACCCTTGCTGGTTAGATCAGACCATAGACTAATCACTCTGGATATCCACATTCTGCCCCACCCCCAATCAAAGAAACCACTGTGAAAAACTTTTCAAAAGCAAACTTCACGTTACTTAAGACCAAGGTGGAAAGGTTCACAGCCCCCATGCTAAAGGACAGCAGCTGTCCAAGCTGCTGAATCCCTTACAAAGGCACTCTATGAGCATCTGCAAGAATGCATGGATTGTGCTATCCCAAGCAAAACCAAGACTCACTCCTCCAAGAAAAGGAAACCAGTCTGGTGGACCCCTGCCATAAACAAGCTATACAAAAGAAGGAGGAAACTAGTGCAGAAAAGTGTAAAATCCCAAGAAGGAAAGACATCCCTGACTAGTATCAGCAAGAAACTACGATCCCTCATAAAATCATCCAAGGCTAGCTTCGAAAGAAAAATTGCCAAGGACTACAAAGATAACCACAAAGTGTTCTTTAGCTATGTCAAGAACCTAAGTGGAAACTCTCGGATATGCTCTGAGTTATTGCAGAATGGCACAAAATACACTGAACCGACTGATATTGTCAACATTCTGGCAGACAGGTTTAGTGCAAACTTCACCCCCCTCTCACCCCCTAAAGGGCCCATAACCATACCAGAAGAATGTAGTGCCATGGCAACCACTGACACACAGGTTAAAACAGCCCTATCCAAAGCCAAAAATACAGCTTCAATGGGACCAGACGGTGTCCCAAGCTGTGTCTTACACGAGCTCCAAAAAGAACTAACCCCTCACGTAAACACATTGTTCAAACTCAGCCTCTCTAGAGGCTACATACCCATAGAGTGGCGCACAACAACAGTTATCCCACTCCACACAAGCCTGACTAGCCTGGTCTGCAAAGCTATGGAGCACATCATCATGGAATTCATTAACAAAGACACTGGGAACCTTCAAACATTGGACCCCACCCAATTTGGCTTTGTTAAGGGCAGATCATGCCTCCTAAACCTGGTGGACTTCTTTGAGACAGTTACCAAGGCTTTATACGAGGGAAGGAAGGTCCACACAGCCTACCTAGACCTCGCAAAGGCTTTTGACACCATTCCCCATTCTGGTATTATAGACAAGCTCACCAGCCTGAACATAAACCCCTATGTCACGAGATGACCAAGTTCACAGACGACTGCAAACTGGGGGCCATAATTGACTCTCCAGCTGATACAGACATCCTCCAGAAGGGTCTCACTGAGACGGATACCTGGTGTCAAAGGCATGGCCTCAAGCTAAATGCCAAAATATGCATAGTCATCCCCATTGGAAAAAACAAAGTACCCGCGAACTGCCACATATGTGTGGTAGTCCCCTAAGTACAGAAAATGTAATAAGGGATCTGGAGACCCAAGTAGATAGAAATCTCTCCTTTGATAATCATATTGCCAAGGTGGTTAGAAAATCCTTCTATGTGTTCCACCTAATCACAAAAGGGTTCGCATCTAGAACAAAAGAGGTCATTGTGCCCCTCTACTCATCACTCATCAGACCCATCATAGAGTACAACGCCCCATTTGGGATGTACCTTACAAGACACCTGCAACAGCTGGAAAGACCACAGAAGTACCTCACCAAAAGGATTACTGGCCTCAAACATATGCCCTATGCAGCCCGACTGAAGAAACTCAAGCTGTACTCAGTTGCATACCGCTTACTCAGAGGTGATCTCTGCCTGACATACAAGGCCATGTCCAACCCAGAATTGATGGACATGCTCCATCTAAGAAAAAACAAATTCCCAAGAGCCACACTCTCTAGGGATCTAAACCTCACCACAATGATAAATATGATGTGCTGGAGGGATAGATTCCTGTCTCAGAGACTCCCCATGCTTTTGGATAGGATTCCAATCTACATTAGGCAGAGTGCCTCACTAACACTCTTCAAGAGAAACCTTGACGAGTGGATAGGAAACAGAATTTACCCTGGGGATCACTGCAGTGGTTCTAATGGACAGAGGCACAGGGAACTAATGGCTCTGCTGGACCAAGGCACAGGGAACTAATCTAAGGGGGCAACGAAAGCAAACACATTCTGGCTAGGCTTATAAAGGCCCTAGGGCAGATAGACTAGTACTTACCTATGAACCTATGAACATGTGTATAGAATTTGGTGGTAAAGGATTCAGCATCAGCAATGGGATCATCATTTTGGAAAGGGATTTTGAATTTAGTCAATTCATCACTCAGTTTTAGAAGAATAGTTTTTATAAGGGTTGGGAGGGTGGCCTAATGGTTAAGGTGTTTGCCTTACAAACACAAGGTGCAGGGCTTGAGTCTCACAAGGGATAATTGGCTAGGCTTAAAATGGCTCACAAGGGCAGTTAGCTTAGTACTAATCTAAGAACCTATGAACATAATCTCTGGTATTACATAATGTGGTTTCAGTCGTATGGTGAATGTGACTGATCTGTGGTCTAATTTGACCATGGAGGAAGTGACAATTTGTAGGGAGCACAGCTGTCTTGTATCTGTAAGTGCCCAGTCCTGGATTTTATCTACCCTTGTTGGGGGTACTGATTAGTCCACAGAGTTTGCATTGATGAAGTCTGAAAACATGGATAACTATAATATGATAAGGGGTTTTGTTAATAGTAAGTTTGATGTGGAGTAGTTCTAAGCCATTACCTTGTCTAATGAGTCTGAAGGTGAAATGCTTTCTTAAGAATATGGAGACACCAACACCTTTAGTGCCTTCATCTAGTGTTTGGGCCTGAAGATGTGGTAGGTACTAAAGCCTTGCACTGATGGGAGTGTTGTCACTGGTCTTGAACCAGGTCTCCATGGCAATGCATATATCAATGTTTTCTAGAATGAGCAATGCTTGGAAGGAGTGGATATTTTTTTTCTTTTTTTGTTCAGGTATTGAGCAGTAATTATGTTATCCGTAATCTGTTTTGTTATGTTGAAAGCTTTAGGAGACTGACACTGCCAGAAAAGGCCACTATGAAGGTGGCCAATATACAACAACCTTGGGGGGGGGGGCATTCTTATCAGAGCAGTTATGACTGTACCATTTCCTTCCAGGCTGATATATACTGAATGATACCAGAAACTAAGCAACTTGTTGCAGTTGATAATCTTGTGTTCATATTACAGCTTCCTTCTTGGTGAGGGTAGAATGATGCTCAGATGCATATTCCAAGAACTCTATCATGTCTCTCTTCAAATTGTCCATGTAGGTACATCTCAATTTATTTACACCCATGAAAACACTAGGACTGCATTTATATGTGTACTTATGGTGCAAGAACTTAAGTACATGCATGATGTGGCAAATCCTAGCATCTGTTAAGCAAGTGAACTTGACTGTCCCTTTGCACAGCCTGGTGAGTGGGGCATCATTGTGTCACACTATAGAGCCACCTATAACCAGAATATTGGATTCTGTAGAGGTTGGCCTTTTGACTAAAGACAATATGACTCTTGGATGATTCTTTCATGGTGGTTGCTGCTTGCGGTGTGGGTTTATGAGGTTGCTGTGGGTACTTGTTACATTTAGGACACTTTTGTGGTTTAGACAAGTTACTTTTAAGAGCCTCAGCATACATATTTCCTTGAACTGAGCAATGTGTGATTGGTTTAGTGTGGATTCATAGGAGATTACAAGGCTAATGGCTTTAGAGCCCTCACATGCCTAGCCATTATAACCCAATTTTACCCAATATATGGCCCCTAGGGGCAAAAGGATGGCATAGATTTGTGCCTATGCATTGAGTATCTTACAGATTGCCCCTGTCCATAAGGGACACAGGCAGTACCCCAGGTGTGAATTTATGATTCCCTATCCATTGATACACATTGTGTTTGAAGAGGACCAGGCAAGGGTTCTGCTTAATGTGGATAGAAATACTGTTCCAAGGAAGGGGAAATCTCTGAGACACATATTTGATTCTCCAGCATAATTTGTTTAAGTTACTGACTAAGTTTGGATCCCTAGATCGAGTGACCCTAGTGCTGTTTGACTTGTGGATGTTTAGCGGTCCAGACTTGTGGATGTGTAGCAGCTTCTTCAGGACTGGATTTGTAAGTGCCTTGTTGGTCAAACATAGGTCACCACTTAATAGTTGGCAGGAGACAGATTAAAGGGATAGGATTTTTAGTCTATCCACATAGGACTTGTTGTTTATACCTTGTATTTCCTTTGTGACGAACCTCTAAGGTCACTCCAGCTGCTGTAAGTGCCTAGTCAAGTACATGTTAAATGGCATACTGTACTCCATCATTGGTCTAGTGAGGGCTGAGTACAGCTGGACTATAATTTCCTTAGCTGGGATGCCACACAGAAGGACTTCCTCACCGTTGTGGATACATGGTGGTCAAAGTTCCAAGCTACTATCTCTGTGATAAGTGACTCACCTCTGAGTCTACTCTTAGGGATTTGCTATTGATGTTGTAATTTGCAGGGGTATTTGCTTGCCAAAGGGTATGGTAATGCATTTATCTGCATTTCGTTTTAGGCCATGGTTCTGGCACCAATCATTTTTCTGACTTAGACACCCCTGAAGGATTGAGGGATTTCAATCACTGTTGGGGGATTCAATGACTACCCCCAGCTTGTAGTCATTGACTAACTTTGTCATCCAGAGGCCTTCCACATTAGCCTTGACTTCAGAGATTCATATTACAAATAGGAGTGGTCCCTGCACTGAGCCCTGTGGCACACCACTAGTAACTGGCCTCTCGCTGGATCTGGATTCACCCATTTTAACCATGTGTCCTGTCCATGAGCCATTTTGCTACCCATCCAGAGACATAGGGATTTATGACCAGTTTTTTGAGTTTATTTATAATACCAGAGTGGGAAATTATGCTGAATTCCTTGGCCAGATCAAGGTAGGCAGTACCCTCATGCATGGACTTAGTTACTTTCTCAAAGAAATCCACCAGAATCAGCAGGTTTGACCTGTTCTTGACAAAGCCAAATTGGGTCGGGAGATACTGACAACCTGCTTATTATTTGTAGTTATTTTGTGTAAGAGCTTTGCCTACAATAACATTATATAACTGCATGTCTCACACAGTGGGTCTGTCTGTTTATGTAGTAGGTGGTTACGAGTAAACATGAGGCAATTCCCCCATGTCAATTCCAGGCTGGGTCAAGGCACATTCTGCTATAGTCTTGGCTTCTTCAGTGTCTTTTTGGAAAGGGGTGGACTCTTAAGTATTCTAGAGGCAGTTCCTTGGTCCTCTGCACATACCTTTACAAAGCACTACCTCATCCTTCCTCACACCAAACCTTTTAAGTTGTGTTATTTCCCCCATATAGCTAAAGCTTTTACAGCAGTGATCTAATGATGAGCATAATAGAAATGTCTAAGTAAACTTGCTATAATAGTAGATGTTCCAGTAGACCACTATTGCAGTAGCCACTCCCTCCCTCCATCCTCCTTTATTCTTACATGATTTTTGTTGCAAAGGAGAGGACATGGATTTCTATTTACACCGTATAGACCTCTTTCAAGGCTCTGGCCTCTCTTTTCGTTGGCATGAAACTTCTGAAGAGCTTGGGTACCAGACAGCTAATTCTCTCCAGCCCTACTCAAGCTGTGAACAGTTTTGGCATGTGGTAGGTGCCCTTAAGCTTTGAAAGTTGTCCAGTTGGTACGTACTAGGCACAACAAAACCCCATATAACTAAAGCACCAGTAATCCATTCAAACATCTACTGCTGTTTTAGCTGTAAGGAGTAAAGCTAAAGAAGCAGCAATGATCTATTCAAACACCCACTGCCATGGTTAGTTTACTTATATAACTGTATTTTTTTTTGTTACAGCATTCTCATGAAGTCTCAGTCTATAATGGCTGTTAGAGATGAAAGTGTTTACACCTGTTTGTATTGTTTTTATTAAAAATCACTCTGTGTGTATTTTGCTGGTTACCAGGTGTCTGTTTTCTGGCCAAGACCATTTTTAAACTGTTCTAGCAAGTTTTAAGCTGGGATTCAGAAAGGGTTACTGCAAGCAGTAAGCTCTGTTATGAACAGCCAACCCCTTGGGGTTAACATTTCCAATTCCAAGACCAACTTCCTCTACTGAAATTAGAAAGAATCTACAGAGGGCAGTCCCACCAGTGATTTTAGAGCATAATAAGGCAACCTGGGGAGCAGCTAATGCTAATTAGCCACGTGTTCATTCACATAAATGCCTGCAGTTACCTATTTTCTCTGCCAAGATTCAAAGAATCACTCAGCTATGTAAATTAATGTGGCTTGTCAAGAAAATTAACTTAGCAAAAAGGATGAATCATCAGTGAGAGGTGATTGGTGTGTGTGTGTGTGTGTGTGTGTGTGTGTGTGTGTGTGTGTGTGTGTGTGTGTGTGTCCGTGTTTGCAGGAGTATGAATAGTGTAGAATGGGTTTGCATATGTGTGTGTGTGTGTGTGTGTGTGTATGCACCGGGGTGGTCATAGCAAAGAGATTAGGTAGGGGATGGAGAATGTGGATGTATATGTGCATTGGAATGTGCATGTGAGTAGATGGGTGTATATGTGAGTCCGACTGAGTGTGGGACATTGTGATGTTGAGTCAGAGTGTGTGTGTGTGTGTGTGTGTGTGTGTGTGTGTGTATGCACCGGGGTGGTCATAGCAAAGAGATTAGGTAGGGGATGGAGAATGTGGATGTACATGTGCATTGGAATGTGCATGTGAGTAGATGGGTGTATATGTGAGTCCTACTGAGTGTGGGAGATTGTGATGTTGAGTCAGTGTGTGTGTGTGTGCGTGTGTGTGTGTGTGTGTGTGTGTGTGTGTGTGTGTGTGTGTGTGTGTGTGTGTGTGTGTGTGTGTGTGTGTGTGTGTGTTTGTGTGTGTGTGTGTTGAGAAGGGCTGTCATACCTCTCAATGTTGTTGCTCAAAAATTCCAGACAATACCAAAATAATGAGGGGATAAATGGCTGACTAAGGGACAATTTTGAAATATTACTCTAATTCACTTGAAAATTTAATAGAAGAAAAATGTTTGGATCAACATGTGTTTTCTAGATAACAAGTATGAAGCTATAGCATCTAGTATTACTGACTGACTTAAAACCTCAGTGAATGACCACACAGCATAAAATGTTATGAGGTACAGGGCAGATATGAGGCAATATAATGGACATTCTGCAGACTTCACAACAGTTGACAGTTACATAAACTGTGCCAAAGTGACGCATGGGCCACCAGAGGACAGAACCGCCAAAAGGTGCTTTTATCACCAGCAATAAAAACAAGTGATACAGAAATGTGCAAATTGGTCAGTAATGAGGTCTTCCTCATTACAGATACTGCTGCTCTAAAATGCTTTTACCATGATTTTCATAAACTGACCTATCTGTGGTAGGCACTTTATATGATCGCAGACCTCTTTTTCCTGAATCCTGGCCTTAATGTCCAGATAGAGTTAACATTGTTCCTTAAGCAAAAACATAAATATACCATTAAACTATTTATACTACAATCTGAGATCAGGAATTAACTATTGACATATTGTTTTATTATCATTGTTTTACAAATCATAACAACTGGATCTCTGACATCATACTTTGTATTAGTCTACTTTTATTAAATAGATCTGTGTAGTAGGAGCTTTCTTCCATGTCAGTGTCTTCTTCGTGTTTATTTTCCATTACAGATTCCCATACATCCCATTCGTATTTACTAGAGAGTTCTGTTTCTGATTTCTAATAGTTCTCAGTTCCATATTTTAATCTCCTATTTTGTTTTTTTTTCCATTCTGCAGTTACATAATTCTTGGTCACTATCAACACTTTAGTACATGATAGTTTACACCAACTGAACTAGAATATCTCTATCCTGAGGTTAAATGTTCTTCTAGGTACAAGACTTAGCAAACTGTTCAAATAATTTTTGTACAGTAGGATCTACATACATTCTGAAACATCAACAACAACCACTTCTCCAACATATGCCTCTTCTCAGTGGAAAGTTTTTCAAGTCTTACAGGAGTATAGAAATATTTCTGCAAACATTTACAAAGAAAAATTCTAAACTTTTTCAGTTTAGTTGCACATCTTAACTTTTTTAGTCTTTTAGAGGACTATTTAAAAGCTGTCTCTAATTGTAATGCTTTGTTCCACCACAATTATTAAGCAAAGATGATGAGGGATATTCTGCTGACTGTCTGACAGTACTCGCTTAAGTGCTTTATCAGCTTTCAAAGCTGGTAAAACACTTTACTCTTTTTTCTGCAACTGATAGCATATGGATCAGATAAACCTCTATTGTCTACAAAATATTATGATTGGGTCTCCAATCATAATCTTTATTATGTGTTCTCAACATAGATGTCCAGATTAATTTATCGAATTTTGCTTTTGGGATGAAGTTTTTTGTCATCCACATGTCAAACACATAATAATATGGTTACAATCAGAGACCAGATCATAATCCTGTTATTCTAAAACAATAAGATGTACTAAAGAAATTGTAGCAGTTTTGACTGACTGTAATCTTCAGTGATATACCACAAAAAGAAAAAAATATGAGGAACAGTTGACAGGTGTAGATAACAGGCAGAAGTGGTGCTGTTTTAACTTCTGCCTCTGTTTTTTGTTACTCAGCACTGTCAGTTGTTAGTCTCTACAGTGAGTCCTGATCGTAATAGCACTTAGGGGTGTGATAACAATTGTCACACACACACACACACACCTAACCACTGTTATAATTCTGTTTCATGCTAGGGAAGTGCTAATCAAGTTTATCTTTTCCTAATACTGGAGCATAATCATGATGCTCCATGCACTACTATATATTTCCATCATCAATGATCATCTGTAATATCTCTGTTTATTTATTCCATGCTAGTTTTAACTTTATACTGTATAGTCTTCTCAAATCTAGTATTACCTTATGTGCTCTGTTTATTACTCATTTCCTGTCTGCCATTTTCATGCTGGTCCCAGTTTTAACATGTACAATTTGTAGTTTAACCAGTCTCTTTATATCTTTCCTTGTTAAATCAGTATATGCAAACTGAGCTGAGTTCAATAGTACAAAAGATCATCTACCTTCAACCCATTTAATTAACTACTCATCTTTTATTATCTCCTGCCAAACTCTCAGTTCTTTGTTCTTTCTTTTCCAAATGCTCATTACATTTTCTTCTTTGCCTTTCTTACTGCTCCATGCCAACTTACTGGAAAGTCATAACACTGATTGTTGTTGTTGTGTCTTTCGGCTTTTCCCGGTTAGGGGTTGCCACAGCGGAACTCCAGTCCGTTAATGATTGTGAATAGGTGGACATGATATATTAAGTTTGTAGGTAGGTGGATTTAATACCCCCGCTTTCTGCTAGTGCCTTGTCAGTTTTTCCCATAAAATGGTGAGGTCTGGCGAAGTAGATACGCCATTTGCGATGTTTTAATATGACTAATGACGTTTCTGACTTTTATGATTTCTCGTTCAAATATTTATAATGCTGTATGTGAATTGAAAAAGACAGCTTCTTGAATTGACACTTGTTCTGAATTTTAATTTGAAATTGTACTAATGATGGAATAGTGTTGTCAGTTTAAATGACTATCGCATTATGGAGTTGTTTTTGTTACACTCCACTTTGAAGCTGCTATTCAAGTCTTATTTATTTGTATTCATCAATTCATGTAAAACAGGGTATATAACAAAATTTAGGATATGATGTTGATTCTATTGGTATACAGCATTATTTATTTAATGAATATATTTTTATGTGTTTTTAACAGCTATATGCACTGAGCACTTTAAATAATGTTTTAGTATGAAGTTTGACTGGAATAACCAATCAAATCCCATGGAGGGCTTTTTAAATGTCTGAAAGGCTGTTGAGTATTACAAGTCTGATGAAGCCTATTGGCGAAAGCGCTCACTGTGTTTCTTGACAATAAAAGTTTTATGGAATATTAAGAAGTGTCCGTCACGTTTCGTTTTGGATATTATTGTGATTGATAGCTACTAGACGTTCTATTGCCATAAGGAACAGCGTATATGGTATTGGATTTTTGTCTTTGTTACACTAAAACAAGACTTTCAGAGGAACAAGGGATTTCTATTGATAAACAAATATCTTTCAAAGAACTTCAAACTCACATTACCAAATTAAAGCAAAATAAAGCACCAGGTAATGACGGCATCATTCCTGAAATTTACAAATTACTACGTATAAATGCTCTAAAATTGTTTTATAAAGTATTTAATCTTGTTCAGGACAAAAACATAATTCCACCTTCTTGGAAATATACTTTTATTTCTCCTATTTTAAAATCTAACAAAGATCCCTCTAAGTGTACCTCCTATAGACCCATCTCCCTATTAAACATTGATTATAAAATATTTATGTCCATTTAGGCAGAAAGGCTTAAAACACGTTTACCCAAATTAGTTGATAGTGATCAAACGGGGTTTATAATAAAGAGAACTTCATATGATAACAATAAAAGAATATTAACTTTAATTGATTCGGTGAAAAATCTTAAAACAAATTTAACCCTAGTTAGTTTAGATATAAATTGTGCGTTCGACTCAGTTACATGGGAATATCTGTTCACTCTATTAAAGGAATTAAATTTCTCCAATAATTTTATCAATCTTATCACTCAATTATATGAAGGTAGCCAAGCTTATGTTAAAATTGGTACTAGTATATCTCAAAATATACCAATAGTAAAAGGTACTAAGCAAGGGTGTCCTTTATTTCCTCTTTTATTTTCATTAGTTATGGAAGCATGGGTAAATTTAATAAGACATGATACAGATATTGAAGGATACCAATTAAACCCCACTATATCATCCACAATACAAATGTTTGCAGATAACATACTGATTACTCTTAGGAGTAGAAGGGAATCTCTACAAAAACTTTTTAAAAACATGGAATATTTTCAAAAAAATTCCGGCCTTACTTTTAATAATAATAAAACACAAATTCTTTTAACATGTTCAAAAAAATACAATACACCTGATGAATATAATGAATATATAGCTCAGTCTCAACAAATAGCATATTTAGGTATAATTATTACTAACAATATTAAAGATACCATTCAAATAAATTATAATAAAAGTCTATTACAGACAGAAAATTTAATAAATAAATGGACAAATTACCCTTTTCTATGGACGATAAACTTTTAAAAATAAAGATGATCCTTCTCGCCAAAATCTTATATATAATTCAATCTTTATCTATACCTCCTTCTTACCAAATAATTAAAACATTTAATTCAATGATTCAGAAATTGTTATGGTTACCAAATAAGCCAAGGATTGCATTAACATACTATATAGAGGTATTGTCACAAATTACCAAAGATATAAACAGTTCCTATAAGCTAAATATAATTAATAATCCATTTATTTGGAGGTTAAAAGATTATATTTCTGAATTTTCTTCACTGAGTTTTAACTCTAAGTATATAGTTTTTCTCTTAAAGTAATTTAAAATTATATATTTAAATATAATATCTATAAGGATTGGCTTTTTTTTACTCTTCCATATAGCCTACACACATACAGATCTATTTTCTCTGCAGATTATACAAAAATTTCTATATTTCAGCAAAAGCATTTAATATTTGGCACCAAATAATGATAAATAATGAGATAAAATCCAATAGTTTACTCTTGGAAGAGTAGAAACTTGATACTTGTTTATGGTTAGAGCTTCAAGAAGCTAGACAATATTTATTAAATAAATTGGATTCTATGTCTCCCATAATTAGGAAAAAAATTCCCAAGCTAATACAATATATGATTTTATCAGTTTTTGCATTAATCTCCTGCTAATAACAAGTTATCAAACATTTATAGGGCAATTAAATGTGATTTACATACACATTCAGATAATTATTGGAAATATTTTTCGTTAATTAATGAAAATCCCCCTTCTGAGAAAGACAAATTGAATATTTTACAATCAGCAAGTATGACTACTTCTTCTTTAAAATGGAAATTATTCACATGGAGATTTTTAAATAGATCATTTATCACTTCTCATAATATAAGTATATTTTCTAAAAAGAATATAACATGTTGGAGATATAATATTGAATTGAATGCTGACTGGTCTCATATGTTTTATAACTGCATATATTTAAGAAAATTTTGGGATGATATCAATAATTTGTTGCAAACAATTTTTACTGATAATTTCTTTATATCTAAATCACTTGTTTTATTTATTTCTCCTGTTCCTGATTGTGTAAAAGAGAATATGTACCCATTGGTTTGGTCTATACTATCTATAGCTAAAAAACAATCACTAAGAATTTTTGGAATTTAAAAATATACTCCTTGAAACGTGTAATTTGGAAATGTTAACTATTAAATCTAGATCATCTAGGAATACTACATTATATAATTCATGGAATATCATCTATGAACTTCTACAAAAATAGTTTATTAATTTATTTAAACAGATGATTTTTATTAATCCTACAGCTACATTAAGAAATTGTATTTTGCATGATGAACATCTTTGTACATAGTTTAGTTACACTGGTTTATATATTAGAAAGTTTTTTTTATTTATTTATTTATTTTTTGTTTTTAGGGAAAAATGTTACAATTTCATGGAAATATTTGTTCATTTTAATAATTATTTAATAAAATTCTTTGAAAAAAATAGTCATATGTACTTTATAGTCATGCTTTAGAAATGAAATATATCTGTACAACTCTGGATCAAGAGGAGCTTTTTCTTTATTGTGTATAACTACTACTACTACTTCTTCCTCATGTCTCATATATGCCTACCTCCTTTCACCCCCAACCTAGCTTTTTTATACAACTTCAATGTATCCCTCTTTCTATATATCCTTACAGGTGATGTTTCAGCTAAACACTTCCCTGCGTTCTTCTCACATCTCTCAACAATGTTTCTCTCCTTAATTCTAAAAAATACTGTCTAACCTGTAGTAACAATCTTTCCTGCAATGTAATTAAGGGTTTGCTGCACTAATGCAAAGTAAATGCTGCTCAACAACATATCCCAGTGTCAAATTACAAATACAACTGAATTATAATACGTGTTACTCTATCTAAGAAGATAAACTACCTACCCTCTGTATAAATGAAGAAACAGTGATAAATATGTACATAGATGTCTAAATGCACTACTCTGTCTAAGAATATAAACTACCTACCCTCTGTGTAATGAAGAAATAGTAATATATAAGTACATAGATGTCTGAAAGTAATAAATGTAACTATTAAGTATGATGCTTTTCTCCCTGTGTCTCTACTGAAAATGGGTACTTTCAACCCAGCCAGACTTTCCCAGTAAACAAATATCAAATAAATAAATAAATAATCTCCTGTTCTTTCTTTTTCTAGACTTATACTGGAATTTGATGACTTCAATGAGTTTTCCTTGCACTTTGGTCTCTCATTGCTTCTTTTTTTTCAGTTACTTTTATTTTCAATCATAATATCCATCTTTCTACTTCTATTAACTGAGGAAGTTGGAACTATCTTAAATATATTGCCTTTTCTTGTGTGGTACTCTCAACACCTGCATATAATTTATATTGGGTACTGTTATAGTTTACCACTGCATTCATAGGTTCATAGGTTGGTACTAGGCTATCAGCCCTAGGGCCTACACAAGCCTAGCCATAACAATTCCCTTGATATTTCTTCCCACAATATTTATTTATCTGGACCCCTGTCTAGCAAGGCAATTGATGTGATCCCCAGGGTGAAATTCCTATCTCCCATCCAATTGTCAAGGTTCCTTTTGAAGAGGGCCAAGGAGGTGCTCTGCTTGACATGTATGGGCAATCTATTCCAGAGTGTGGGGAGTCTCTGGGTCAGGAACCTATCCCTCCAGCATGTTTTGTTCATTGTGATGACAAGGTTTAGATCCCTGGAGCATGTGGCTCTGAGGGATTGGGATTTCTTTAAGTGGAGCATGTCCAACAGCTCAGGGTTTGACATGGCCTTGTATGTTAAGCAGAGATTGCCTCTGAGTAGACAATATGCCACAGAGTATAGCTGAATTTTTTTAGACGGTCAGCATAGGGCATCTGCTTTAGGCCTGTGATTCTTTTAGTGAGGTATTTCTGCGGCCTTTCCAGCTGTTGCAGATGTCTTGTGAGGTACATACCAAACGGGAAGTTGTATTCTATAATGGGTCTAACGAGGGATGAGTACAGCGGGATAATGACCTCCTTTTTTCTGGATGAAAAGCCCTTTGGGATGAGGTGTGCCACATAGAAGGATTTCCTGACTGTTGTGGCGATGTGGTTATCGAAGGTGCGACCACTGTCCACCTGTGTCCCTAGGTCTGTCATCACACTTTCGGTGTTTAGTATACTGCCACCTATGTGGTAATTCATGGGTACATGTTTTTTTCCAAAGAGGATAACTATACATTTCTTGGCATTAACCTTGAGCCCATGGCTCTGGCACCAAGCATCTGTTTCTGTAAAGCCCTTTTGTATAATATCAACATCATTTGGGGATTCAATAATGGCTCCCAGTTTGCAGTCATCTGCGAACTTTGTTAGCCAGAGTCCCTTAGTGTTGGCCTGTACTTCAGAGAAGTAGATGCCAAACAAGAGCAGTCCCAGGACTGAATCCTGAGGTACTCCACTTGTCACTTGTCTGGAGCTGGATTTGGAGTCAGCTACTTTTACAGTCTGGGTTCTGTCAGTAAGGCAGTTGGCAACCCATCGAGTGATGTAGGGATTTATACCCAGCTTAGTAAGTTTATCTATAATTCCAGAGTGGGGGATGGTGCTGAAGGCCTTGGCGAGGTCCAGATAGGCTGTGTGGACTGCCTTACCCTCGTCCACAGCTCTGGAGACTGATTCGAAGAAGTCAATCAGGTTCAGGAGACAAGATCAGCCCTTCACGAACCCAAACTGGGTGGGGTCCAGTGTTTGAAGGTTGCCAATGTCTTTGTTAAGTTCCATGATAATGCATTTCATGCCCTTGCAGATCAGGCTCGTCAGACCGATGGGACGGTAGTTCCCAGGATCCAAGATGGATCCCCCTTGTGGAGTGGGATAACTGTAGCTGTGCGCCATTCAGTGGGCACGAAGCCTGAGGTGAGGCTATGATTAAACATGACACTTAGGTGAGGTGCCAGTTCATTTTGTAGTTCATGTAGTACACAGCCCATAATTTTAAATGGTCCACTTCTACACTAGCATGCTCATATTTCCTGGTTTTAATTATCATCCTTTCAACCTTTTTTGACCTCAGACTCTGAGCAGTGTGGTTGCTCTATGATTATCTAAAAAAGAAAACAGTTATTTTAAAACAATTGTTTTGTATTCATTTATATTTTCTAAATACTCTTGCATGAACATTCTACCATCTATCAATTACACTTTAACCTGTTGTATTCTTTTGTGCTTCTGTAAATCCTTACATTTTAAAGCTCTATAGATACCTATTATGACTATTATTACACACCTCATTTCCTTTAATTGTGACCACGTTTATTATATTTAATTTACAATTAAACTCTTTACTATCCAGTTTCAACTCTAATATAATTTCATTTAATATCTGATCTACCAAATCAATAACAGCTTATTTTTCAGAAGAATACTGGAAAATATCAACATTTTACATGCTAGTCTTTTACTTGTTATAGGTACATGCTCTGACAATATTAATGGATTTGTTTTCATGGTTTGCACCATATCACAGTATTCTTTGTATGTGTAACATCTCCCTAATCTTTTTCAATTATTATTCTATGCTATCTTTGTCTTGTCCAACCACTTACATATACTGCTGCTATAACGTCTCCCATAATATTCTATCTTCTATCAGTGCTTTCAATAGAATATATACTACAGACAGTATAACTGTTATACCCTGCTAGCAAATTCTAACCGCTATAAATCATTCCTGCCCATCCTTCAATTGTTCCTCAATTTTTATTCCAGTACTGTTTTAATTAGTATTAAGACCCCTTTCTTCTGTACCAACAAAGAAATCCTCCTTCACACTTTTGTTTAACAAAGTGTGTTCTTTATGGTCCAGGTGTGTTTCTTGTAATATCATTAACTGTGTATTACGACTGTAAATATAAGGCAGTGCACTGTGCTATTTTTACAGTCCACCAACTCAATAATGTTCCAGACTAAGGCAAACTGTGACATAATAAAGCTTATCTTTTACTCTACTTACATATATACTTTATCTTTCTGTTGTAAACTGTCCCTTCATAGTCTGTTGGTATCATTTTTGTGTTACCTTATATAGTTTTATGTAATATTGTCTTAAATGAACCTGATATGTTATTTCCTTAGAACAAAACACAATTCTCTCCCTACCCAAAAATAAACTACATACTAATTATATACAAGGCTACAGTGGTGCAGCGGTTAGCATTGTCGCCTCACAGCAAGAGGTTCTCCTGTTTGATTCTCGGCTGGAGTGCCTTCTGTGTGACGTCTGCATGTCTTCCCCGCGGTCGAGTGACGAGTGACGCTACAGACATGCAGGTAGGTGTGAGCGTGAATGGGCATGCCTTCTTTGAAGGTTGGGCGTCGGGCTGGCAGCTCAGCACTGTAAAAATCCACTGCCAATTATGAGTGGACCGGAGTTCTGCTGTGGCTACCCCTAACCAGGAAAAGCTGAAAGACTTTAACTAATTATATACATATTTTCTTGTAAGGTTTCTTCCAATCCTTTCTATTCAGAATCAAACATTGATTCACTTCTTTGGAGTAGAGAACATGTACTAGAAATTACTAATCTGTTACACTTGCCTGCATTTAGCACTTAAAGCATCTTGTTTCTGAATCTGTCTCTCTATAGACAGCCAATCATTGCGATCAGCCTTCTTTCATTTAGCATATTTGTCACTTTTAAATTTTTATTCATTATTTATTTGAGCAGCTTATTCATTCTTGTAGCTGGTGCACATGACTAACATTTCTCCTTTAACTTTATTAGGTATCTCAACTATTGTACCCATTTTCAAAACCTCAAACCTGTTAGCTATCTATATAAAGCAGCTCTATCCTCTGATTATGAAGAAAAGAAAGCTGCATTCCAAAAGCAGTAATGACAGAATGGGCCGGATTCATGAAGGCTTGCATGGAGTCTAAGACTAGAGTAAGACTCCTTGCAGCCAACATGTCTTCCGAGCGATCCAGGAACAGCCAACAGGGGCGTGCAAGAGAGCTCCTAAAACGACTCTTACATGGACAGGGTTAGGTTATGCAAATTACCTCATTTGCTGCTGAAAGCTATGCAAATGAGGTAAATTTGCGATCCAGGAAACACTAACCTGTCCGAGTAAGAGTAGTGTTATTTTGCAGAAATGTACTCAGCTGTCAACTGAGTACCGTTCTAAAAATAGCAAAACGGAGCCGTGACAGCTCCAAATAAAGGATGCATCCAGTTGAGGAAGCATGCCAATGGCCAAATATATGGCCATTGGCATTTTTTCCCGTTGCAAAATAAAAAAAAATGTTTTTTTACCTCGATCTCCGAAGTTTAAGCGTAGCGCAGCGCCGTGCAAATGTGCTGCGCTCTAAAAACCAGAAAAACAAAAAATAAAAGGCACAAATAGGGAATTTATTCAAAATATTAATCTGCCATGCAAGTGAATGGCAGGCTGAAGACATCATGGCTAGTGAGTAGAGGTTGCTAAGGGGGGAAGCTCAGTCTGAGAGATGTAACTAAACATTAGTAGGCAATCCTATACAAATGAGGATAAGGATAGTGAATCCCAATATTTCCTGCTATGTGAACCATGTCCCTAGAGTGTAAGAGTAGGAAAAGGGGAGTAACAGAATAGGAGACGGGTGACATCATGAGGGGGTATGTATGAAAAAGACTGTAAGCTTATTGGAGCAGAGTGGCATGTGGTTGCTGTGAGTTACTCAGGACTAAAACAGGTATGTCTACAGTTGTCTAAACTGAAATCAAGAAACTGAAGGTGTACGCCGTGGCTATCACTAAAGTTTCTTGCAAAACTGCTTACACTGTGTGCGTGTGTGTGCACGTGTAAACCCGTCTAAGCCTTTGTGCGTATGTGTGCACCCGAGTAAGCCTGTGTAAGGCCGTCTAAGCTAGTATACATGAATGTGTACCTGCCTAAGCCTGTGTAAGCCTGTGTGCACGCGAGTGAGCGTGTTTGCGCTTGTTTGCACGGCGCTGCCCCCTGTGGAAACAGAAATGGGAAAAGGAAGGAACGGAAGTAGTGGGAAGTTAACCAAGGAGAACTAGCAGAGCTGTCAGGTGAAATCAATCAGAATCAGCGAATTACACAGGCAGTACACTAGCCCAGCCTAGCACCTAAAACTCTGCAAACAGCATTCCCCCATGTTTTTCTCAGAAACACTGCAGTCAACAAAGAGAAGTGAAAACTTAAAAAGCTTAAACTGAGACTTAAGAATGTTAGGGGCTGCCATTGCTGTTATAAGGCTACATGTGCAAGATGCTGAGTGTGGTGCAATTGCAACTGCTGCTGAGCAACCCACAGATGGAGAAGAATGTACAGACCCAGGGTAACCTACCAGGTGCTTCATGAGCTGGAGATAGTGGAGCACTATAGAGTGGACAGAGAGCTCCTGCAGCAAATTGTTCAGCTGTGCAGGCCACGCCTCACACAAAGAACCAACAGAGGAGAACCCATCCCAGTGGAAACCAAGGTATGTGTTGGCGTAAGAATACTAGCAACAGGTACCTTCCAGAGACCAACTGGTGATATGATGGGGGATTTCACAGGCATCAGCATCAAGGGTACTGCACCGGTTCCTGAATGCCATGTCAGTACATGTCGGTGATCATGTATATTTCCCCAATTCCCACGAGGTATTGGTCAGCAATATGCATCTCTTCCAGTAAATAGCAATGGGTGCAATTGAGTGCATGCACATACACATCAAAGCACCAGCTGGTGAGCGGGGTAGGGCCTACATCAACTGCAAGGGCTTCCACTCCATCAACTGCCAGGTCGTGTGTGATGTCCAGGGCATGATACTGAATGCGTGTGCTGGCTGCCCTGGAAGCTACCACAATTCCCATATCTGGCATCTGTCGCAGCTGTACCAGACATTTGCAAATGGGGACATCCCTGACGGTCACTTAGTGGGGGATGCTGGATATGCACTGGAGCCGTGGCTGATGACACCCATCAGAAATGCACACACACCTGAACAAGAACTCCATAATGAGGCACATGCACAAACACGAAATGTAATCGAGCATGTGTTTGGGATGCTCAAGTCACGGTTCCGGTGCCTGGACACATCTGGTGGAGCCTTGCAGTACTCACCAACTACATGTACCCAAATTGTCATGGTATGTGCCATGCTACACAATCTGATCCTGTGAAAACAGCTGCAGCAGGAACAGCATGGGGCAGGGCCAAAAGCCCCCCACCATTGCCAAGGCCTGCACAGGCACAGCGTGGCTCGGAGGAGAAACAACCTGAGCCTGCCCCAGTAGGCAGAAGGAGGCGTGCCCAGTATGCCTTGTCCATGGAAAAGAGGCAACGCATAGCACATACACTGGCTCAGTAGGAACCCTGGAAATGATACCTCTCACTGACTCGCACATAAAATAAAAGGGATGCCTAACTTGAAACTACCTGTTTCCAAACATGTATAGGGAGTGTAGTATGTGCATCCGACATAGGCAGCCCTGGAGCACCACCTGAGGCATGATTGCCATGTTTTAAGCAATATAAAGCAGTGCTAAGCAGCTTTTACCAATATCTAGTATATGTAAACAAAATTGCTCGTGCAATGTTAGCCAAGGTCGGCCAAAGTTGAGCAAAGTCAGTTAAACATGCTCATATCTGCTTTACTGTACCTTAAGCAGTCTGGTTTGGCCAACATGAAAATAAAATGCAGTGACAGGGCTTGAACCCAGGATACTGTGCACTATAGTCACAGTACTGAACCACTAAGCAATGATAGCATTAAAGTGGTACAGACACAGCAGGACAATTGTACACTAATGCAAACATAAAGCAATGCTGTATCATGCCCCTAATGAGGCAAATGGGTAACCTCACCCACATGCCTATGCAGACAGAGAACATCAGGCCAGGCGTTGTGATGTGGGTTGTGTAGGCTATGAAGTCGCAAGCTAATATATGTGGCAATGGACGCTAAGACCTGTAGTACACTAGTATGCCTCAAGCCAGTATGATAGGCAACAGTACAGACTGTAATGGTGTTCTGTACATAGCAGTGCAGGCACAGCAAATGTGTATAAGTGTCAGGTGAAACCCACATCCTATGTACACCCAAAGTAACAATCCGGTGTACCCACGGTTAGAAATGTACAAAGAATAGCTGTCCCCCCTGTATGTAGAAATGTTGATAGGTCTATGCAAAGTGTCTCATGGAAGCCCTGCAGACACAGCGTGATCCCTATTGATCAATGACACAAAGGTGAGCCCTGCTGTAAAAATACACCTTGATTTACCATACACATATGGTACAAATGTTTATACTGTGCGTGCTCACACACTCCAACAAATGTAGTGGATTTCATTCTGCATCACATGGAAAGGTCATACTGGGCATGCTCATACACTTAAACAAACGAAGCAAATGTCAGGCAGGAAGATACTGAAAGGTCATACTGGGCATGCTCTCACTTAGGCTAAATACGGATGTGATGATAAGGGATCTATGGACAAATGTGTATAGTCATCTCTACTTCCAGAAACACATTCACAAAGTGGTCTGAAAATCCTGCTATGTGTACACACAAACTGCCAAGATGTGTGCATGTAGGTCAAAGGAGGTTGCCACTACTCAGCAGTCATCAGACCTGTCAGAGACTACCACAACACACTTGCGAGGAATCTGACTAGGCAAGTTCAGCAACTAGAAAGAACAATGAAGAACCTTAACAAGAGGATTACTGGCCTCAAATAGTTGCCCCATGCAACAACAATGAATATAACCCAAGCTGTACTCAGTTGCATACTGTCTACGCAGCAGATCTCTGCCCAACAGACAGGTCTATGTCATGGTTACATTCAGATCTGTTCTGAGTTACAGCTCAATGGCACTAAATGTACAGAGCCAACTGATATTGGCAACATCCTGGCAGATAGGATCAGTGTTAACTGTACTCCCCTCTCACCCATGAAAGAGCACATGTCTATAATGGAAGACTGCAAAGTTGCTGTCGTCATGGCTGCACAGGTAAAAAACACTCTCCGAAGCCAGTATCACAGCAGCCATGGGACTAGATAACTTCCCAGGCTGTGTAGTATCTACTTCCCTTAAGTAAACATTATGATGGAAGTTCTGTGGCTACTGACATTTCCAGAGGACTGCAAACTAGGAGCCATCATTGTAAACACTAAAGATGTGGACATCCTACAAAAGGGCCTCACTGAGACAGATGGCTGTTGTCCAAGCCATGGGCTGTAGCTCAATGCCAAAAGGTGCATTATCATCACCTTTGTTAAGATCTCTGTAGCCAAGAACTACAACATAGGTGGTAGTATACCTCACACTTTAAGTATGACAAGAGACCCTGGGTCACAGGTGGACAGTGGATACAACTGTGATAAGCACATTCCCACAGTAGTCAGGAAACCCTCTTATGTGGCACACCTCATCACAAAATGTGTCTCATGCAGAATAAAAGAGGACATTGTTCCCCTCTACTCACCACTCACTAGAACTATTAAAGAGTACAATGCCACTGTTGCTATGTACCTCACAAGACAACTACAACAACTGGAAAGCCAGCAGCAATACCTCACAAAGAGCATTAGTGGCCTGAAATACATGCCATACACAGACCATCGCAAAATGCTCCATCTGTACTCCCTTGCATATTGCCTACATAGAGGTGTTCACTGCGTAACATCCAAAGCTATGTAAAACATGCAGCTGCTGGATATGATCCACGTAAAACAGTCACAATCACCCTGACCTTTGGACCCAAGACCACGAGTGAAATACAAAAGGAAGTGGTGTAGCCATTTACCTTATGGATATCCACACCTCCAGGTTACTGCCACAGCATGAGACCTTGGAGACCATGCAAGTGCAACTAACATTGGGCAAAGCTGCCCATCAAATTGTAGCCTGCTACAGATCATGTACCTTGTCTCAGGAACCTCACTCAGTATTCTGGAGAACAATGGCAAATATAAAGGTTCTATCAAACACCATTATATGAGGAGATTACAACTACCCAAACAATGCGTAGGTGAATTACTCGTATACAACGTCCTTTTACCAATGTGTCCTAGAGTTAAGAAACTCTAACACCCTGGAACAGCTGGTCAGCACACCCACTAGAGGTGACAACATACTGGACATGATCATCACCAACATGGGGTACCAGTGTTCCACAACAGAGATAAACCCCTTGCTGGTAATATCAGATCATTAAGTAATCACACTGGACATCCATATCCCGCCCCCACACCCAGTCAATGAAACCACTGTGAAGACATTTTCAAAAGCAAACAGCACACTTCCCAAGACCAAAGTAGAAAGTTCCAAAGCCCTCTTTCTATAGGATGATGGTATACAATCTGCCAAATCATTTACAAGTGCATCCTATGAGCATCTACAGGGATGCATGGATCGAGACATCACAAATAAAACCAAGATGCACTCCTCCAAAAATAAGAAAACAATCTGGTGGTCATTGCCCATAAGTAAGCTAGACAACAGAAGGAGGAAACTAACACCTGATAGAGCCAGCTTCACTAAAGGAAAGGCATCACTGATCATTATTAGGATGAAACAATGACCGCTCATAAAATAATCTAAGTACAGTTTCTAAAGGGAAACTGCCAAGGAATGTAAGGATAACAACTACAAAGCCTTCTGTAGCTATATCAGGCATACACTAACAGTCATCCAGCTCCACAAAGGGTGTGCCAAAACAGAACCTGAAACCATTGCCCAACATGTGTACTCAGCCTGGTCTACAGAGCTATTGAGCAAATCGTCATGGAACCCATACACTGAGACATTTGAGATCTCCAGACACTGGACTCCACACAACTTCACCTTGTTAAAGGCATAGCCTGGCTCCCAAACTTAGTTGACTTATTTAAAACAGTTACCATGAACATATATGGAGGTGAAAGTAGTCCACACAGCCCACCTGAACCTCATTAAGGGCTTACCACACCATTCCTCACTACGTCATCATGGACAAGTGTATCAGCTTGAACATGAACAGCTATGTCACAGGATGGGTGGCCAACTGGCTCACAGATCAAACACATTTGTTCATAGTTGTGGGTGCCATGTCCAACTCTAAGCCAGTCACAAATGGCATCACACAGGTCTTGGTCCTGGGACCCCACCTGTTCTGTCGATACTGCTCAGAGGTACAGGCAAGCATGGCAGGTGTAAGGCTGAACAGATTTGCACATGGCTGGAAACTGTGGTCCACAGCTGACACAGACATCCTCCAGAAGTGTCTTACAGAGACAGATACCTGGTGTCAAAACAATGCCCTCAAGCTGAATGGCAAAGAATGCATAGTCATCCCCTCTGGGTAATACAAAGTGCAAACAAATTACCACATAGATGGTAATCCAGCATGTATGTAGAAAGTAATTATGGTCCTGGGGACACAGGTAGATAGTAAACTCACCTTTGATGATCACATGGCCAAAGTGTTTAGACATTCGTTCAATGTAGGCCAGCTAATGTCACCTAATGTAACACACTTCGTATAGTTTGATGATGTCACCATCCTACAAATATACCTGTGGAAAAAAAAACAGTAATGTGTATAGCACGTCATGTTAATGCATACTCCTCTAGTATCATGAAGTAGTTAGGTAGGGGTTTGAATCCTGCACTGGGCAAGTGTGTGTGTGTGTATTCCCCTTGGGAAGGACAACCTTTTAGGAGAGCAGTGAAACGCCTCAAAAGTGGTAATCTAACCTTTGTCAACTCTGATGATATCAGCATCCTACAAGTATACCTGCGGAAAATAAAACTCCCACTAATCTGTATAGCACATCGTTTTAATGCATACTCCTCTAGTGTCATGAAGTATTTAGGTAGGAGTTTTAATCCTGCACTGGGCAACTGTGTGTGTTTGTGTGTGTTCCCCTTGGGAAGGAACAACCTTTTAGGAGAGTAGTGAAACACCTCAAAAGTGGTAATGTAACCTTTGTCAAGTTTGATGATGTCACCATCCTACAAATATACCTGTGGAAAATAAAACTCCCAGTAATATGTACAGTGCATTGTGTTAATGCATATTCCTCTAGTATCATGTAGTAGGTAGGGGTCTGAATCTTGCACTGGGCAACTGTGTGTGTGTGTGTGTGTGTGTTCCCCTTGGGAAAAAGCAACCTTTTAGGAGAGTAGTGAACACCTCAAAAGTGGTGATGTAACCTTTGTCAAGTCTGATGATGTCACCATCCTACAAATATACCTGTGGAAAAGAATACTTCCAGTAATCTGTATAGCGTGTCGTGTTAATGCGTACTCCTTTAGTATCATGAAGTAGCTAGGTAGGGGTTTGAATCCTGCACTGGGCAACTGTGTGTTCCCCTTGGGAAAGAACAACCTTTTAGGAGAGTAGTGAAACACCTCAAAAGTGGAAATGTAACTTTTGTGAAGTCATGTCACCATCCTACAAATATACCTGTGGAAAAAAATACTCCCAGTAATCCGTATAGCGTGTCGTGTTAATGCATACCCCTCTAGTATCATGAAGTAGTTAGGTAGGGGGTTGAATCCTGCACTTGGCAACTGTGTGTGTTCCCCTAGGGAAGAAACAACCTTTTAGGAGAGTAGTGAAACACCTCAAAAGTGGTAATGTAACCTTTGTCAAGTCTGATGATGTCACCATCTTACAAATATACCTGTGGAAAAGAATACTCCCAGTAATCTGTACAGCGTGTCATGTTAATGCGTACTCCTCTAGTGTTGTGAAGTAGTTAGGTAGGGGTTTGAATCCTGCACTGGGCAACTGTGTGTTTGTGTGTGTTCCCCTTGGAAAGGAGCAACCTTTTAGGAGAGTAGTGAAACACCTCAAAAGTGGTAATCTAACCTTTGTCAAGTCTGATGATGTCACCATCCTACAAATATACCTGTGGAAAAGAGAACTGACAGTAATGTGCATAGCGTGTCATGTTAATGTGTACTCCTCTAGTATCATGAAGTAGTTAGGTAGGGGTTTGAATCCTGCACTTGGTGAGTCTGTGTGACACTGCTGGTCAATGTGTTGTGGGTTTTGCTTTTACCACTGTATGACATATCAGTATGCATTGCACATGTGAGCTGGCTGTGTGTCAAATACATATCTGTACATGTTACCTCAATAATTGCATGTGTGGGAACCCTGCTTTCTCCAAGAACACAGCTGGTATCCTTGCCAGAATGTGCTGCTGCTTCCCAGACCTTAGGTCACATCTGTATGCTTGTGACAAGGCCAGCCACTGCAGTGATCCCTGGCCTAGGTCATCTGTGTCACACAAAGTCATTACGATTCCTATTGGAATGTGTGAGTGAGGGTCTATGGCCGAGGTATATGTCAGACCTGTTCAAACGCAGCAAAGTCTGTCCATGATGACTATTCATAGGTGTAGAACAAACTGTGGATATGCATGCAGACCCCTTATGTGATCCACCAAGGGATTCCAAAATACCTTTGGAAATGTGATTAACAAAGGAGAGATGACATAACACTTGGTTGCATGTACACATCGGTACCTGTTCATCATGCTGGTGGCTACTACCTATGTGGTACTGTGGGGATAATATGTTCCTTATAGGTGGATGACTATGCTTAGTTTGGCTTATAGCTTTACAGCATGGGTTTGACAGCAGGCATCTGTCTGTATGATACCCTTGTGGAGTATGTGTGTGTCATCTGGAGAATGCATTATAGGCCACAGTATGCATTACCAGATGTGGACAGACATATCCCTACTGTGACTGCCTGTACCTAAGAGAGCTATATGGCAAACAGGAGTGGTCTCAGTAATGGGTGCAGGTGAATACCAGTGGTTACTGGCATTGTATAGTACCTGAAGGATCCAAAAGTTGCTGTGTGTCCTACATCTGTGTGTCAGTTGTCAAGACATCATCTAACGATTGGTTGTGGTCAGGCTGTTGAAGTGTTGTATACCACCAGAATGCAAAACAATGACAGATAGTAACAGTATCACCCACAGCACAGTGTCAAACCATGTCATACACACGTGTAGTCAGGTTCCGGAATGTGTGTAGTACAATGCATACTGGCCACCAATAGAAACTATGGAGTGTTACTGTGTAATACAGAGTATGTGACCCTGGCCATGTGTCCACTATGCACATACATGCAGACAGTGCACCTCCACCATGTTCACAACTGTACACCTGCAAATCTGTGCTAACACATCCCACACATACTGTCCACTCTCTAACACATGCTGCCAATACTGCACACATCAGCCAAGTGGCACATGGCCAGACAATACACAATTGGAACCAGTACTGGTGTAAACAACACTACAATGACAATCATAGCTTTAATGCATCATGCCTGCTCAGCTACACCTTCAAGCATATCATTACACTCTACAGCTGACAACATGCTAACATTGTTATACTGCTATATAGACACCCTGTGCATCAGCACCATGGTAGCCTGTTCCTGCACTGATGTTACAGATGACAGGAGGCGGCACAGGTTTCATCATATGCACAGGGTGTGTTGTTGGTTCGCCAGAGGCCTACAGTGAGCCATCCAATTGACGCGCGCGCGTGTGTGTGTGTGTGTGTGTGTGTGTGTGTGTGTGTGAGGGGCAAGAATACTGGAATGGGCCAATGCTGTTGTAATGTGTGTGGGTATGTGTTAGCCCTAGGTGTCTGAAGTATGTGTGTGTGTGTCTGCATGCACACAGTTCCACCATGTGGCTGCCATATACGGGTATTTGTGGGACAGCCACAGACTGTTACCTGCGAGGCTTTACAGATCACCGTCTCCGGCCACTGATACGGTACCTGTGCCTGGCAGGGGTGCTACTGACACTATCAGGTACTAAGCCAGACTGGGTACTATCCCCAGAGGTGGATGGATGTACACTGGACACAGGTCCCTGCTGGGACTGTCCAGAGCCACGTGCACATGGTCTTCTAGGATATCCTATGGACGGCCCACCCCCGACATAACTGGGGCTGGTACTGGCACTACAGGAGTGGCTGTGGCTTGAGGGACGTCCGCGGCGACTGCCAGCTGCTGATGTTGCTGGCATACGTCCACGTCGATGTCTCAACCGTCCAACACTGTCCTGACACATGGACATGACACTGTGTAGGATATCTAATGTCTCTCCCCAATGTCTATCAGTGACCTCGGTGTAATGTCGGATGGCACCTGCTAGGTCACTGATACTGTCAATGACAATGGTGTTATGGGCCTTCTGTGCCCTTAGTCCCTGTCTGTTGTACCGTTCCATATGTGCCTGTGCCTCCATGACAGCCTGGAACATGCATGACATTGTCAGACCTGTGGCACATCTGCCAGTGGCATGATGGGCAGCAGTACTCCTATGAGAACCCCTGGACATCTGCCTATGTGGTACCCTTCCAGACATCTGGGTATGGCTGCTGTGTTGGGATGCATGTGCCATGGATACCACACTGTCCTGGCCAATGCCAACAGTATGCTGTCCCTCAGCTATGGGCATTGGTGATGGATGTATTGGCAGTATGACTGTATGCATGGATGGGGTGGACAGCTGTGTACTCTCGAATGGTGGCCCAACGACAGACCTTGGAAAACACACCTGTGCCTCAACGCACCTATCTTCATTATCACTATGTGGCTCAGTGACATCATTTTCCCTGCTGCAGTGAACCAGCCCTACCACAGCACCTGTGAGAGGGAGACAGGAAACACACTTTACGACCTGTACTTGATGTCGGCACACATGCACACATGTACACATGAACACATGCACACATGAACACATGCACATAAATACACTCCTCACTACAGCAGATACCCACATACACCACCAGCAATCCAAAACATACTTAATATTGGTTGAAGGTGGGTTACAGTATCACAAGGCAAACAGTCATATCACAGATGTCAGCATGCAGAAAGTTTGTTGCTCAAGACCATGCAGTGCGAGTGTAGACAGCCCATGTTAATAACAGTATACATGGCTTTGATGCATGTGTGTTGTTGTTCAGTGATTGACCTCACAGCCACTCGTTACATGGGTTTGTACACTGCCCAATAGGGAGCATTGATTAACATGAATGTGTTATGTGTTGAAGAGTGTCGCACAGCCCAATGATAGGCCTCTACCCCTCAGGTATATTATGTGTGCTGGGTGGATGACGTGGGATACTGAAGTGTGACCTTACAGCGGGTGTCTGGATACGCTATGTGTAGCATGTTAAGGTGTACTGCGTTTGACAAAGTTGTGTATGTTGTGTACATGTTTATCAACTATGCCTATCCAATGTCCAGTACGGTGTTGCCACAATTGTGTGTGCTACTCTGTGTACTGCATGTGATTGAGGCAGCTACTGTCATTACTGAGATGTGCATAGTCTCACAGCAAACATGCACAGCATGCATTATGCGTAGGTGTGTTACATGTACATGGCCTACACCTCACCTATGACATGCACATTTCATTAGCAATATTAAAATTATAACACACTCACCAGCATTGACCGGCTGACTTGCTGTCACAACAGAGGGACCTACAAGAATATGACACAGTTTGTCAGTGGCCACAACTGTGCCATTGCTACTGTGAGTTTGCTAAACTACAGTAGTACAACAGTCGACAGTCACAGGCGTACAGATTATATTCCAAATATCAGTACTGCACAACACTATGCAGCACAACTGCTAAACACACAGTACACATGTCACATATGCATAATCTATCAATACAGGTAACAGTAGTCTACAGATAGGTCATGTTACCTGCACGCTCCATGTCAACATGCTGGGTGGCTCCAGCCTCCATGATGACAGATGTAAGTTGATGTTCTTGTGGTTGGTCAGGAGCCACCACGCTTAGGAGCAGCTCCTCCACTCTGGTGAGGGGGGGGTGAATGGCAACCCTACCACCTGTTGCAAGCTGTTGTCGATGGATATCAGACGCACGCCGCCGGACATGTCTAATTAATTCACTGCAGTGATGGCGTACCTGCTCATATGTCCAGTTATGCATGCCTAATTCATTTACCCGATGAACGAGATCTTGCCACAGTGCAGTCTGCTCATGCTGGTCCTGGCTGGTTCTAGAGAACAGCAGGGTGTTGTGCTGCACCTGGCTGTTGTGTATTTCGGCCTCCTCTGCAGCTGTATAACACGGGTTTCTTTGGTGGGATGTACCCCTGGAAAACAATTAAACAAAATGTGTGAGCAAGTCATGTGGCACACTTAACATCCTAAAGTACAGATATCAATTACCTGCCATATTTCGCATCCGATTGGTTGTCAGAGGATACACATGTTCAATACCACATATTAGTGCTCAGGCCACAACTGGCTGACAGTGCCTGCCACGCTCTACATATCAAACCATGTTCTGCACAGCAGCAAAGAGAAGCCAGTATGTAAGACTATACACCAGTACATGGCACACTGTATGTGACACAATGCACCACCTAGCCACAGGAGGTATATATCAAGCTAATGCATAAAGAAAGATGTCATCCATTGTAATGAATGTAAAGTACAGTAGTCTTTGATGCCAAACCCCTGCCTAACATATGTGCACAGTTGTTGATGTAGGTGGCATACTGCTGTACTACACTATACATGTTGCTAGATACACACGTATACCCTGTAACACATGGTTGAGGGCATGGTACAGGCATAATTACACACACACATCAGACATACATACAGCACACAAATGTATGCCAACCCAGATGAGCTTTACCTGTGTACCATACAGTACTGTGTGTCACTACTTACAAAACCTTATGCCTGAGGTATGTAATCTGTGAAGTCTACAGGGAACACAGAAAACAGTGTTTCCAAGCAATGTGAACATACACCATACTGTACTGCTTAGGCCTACAGCTTCAGGTAGTACTACAGTTCATATGGGAGTTGGATTCACCAGCAGTACCATTCACTAAGCATACATGTATTGCTTTAGCCTACAATGGGACACCACAGTCGACAACAAGGGACTACGTCACACTGTATGCCATACTACTTTTTCTGCCTAGCAATAGCATACACATCTTTTGCTGGGATCACAGCTAGGACACAAACTACCATGACAGAAACAATTTCACACTAAGCTATCACACCTTTACAGACCTTGCACACATTCACCAACACATTCACCATCACACTCAGGCAACCTCATAAAGCAATTATTGTGTGTGTGTGCATCGTGTCATGGGTAGGTAATGCGTTATTTGCCCTATAGCGTACAGCAGCCTAGCCATTAGCTACCCTGGCCTTTGACACACATGTAATTTAATTTCACTTGCCCCTGTCAACCAGAGCCACAGAGGTGATTCCCGGGGTGTATTTCCTATCTCCCAAACAATCATCAGGAGTATTTATGACAACTGCTAATGAGGAGCTTTGTTTGCTATTGATAGGTGGTTTGTTCCAGAGTATGGCATGTCTCTGAGTTAGGACTCTATCCCTCCAGCATGTACTGTTTAGTGAGCTGACAATGTTTACGGCCCTAGAGCGTGTATCTGGGAGGGATTGTAATATGTTTACATGGAGGATGTCCAACAGCTATGGGTGTGACATAGCTCTGTATGTTAGGCAGAGGTCACCTCTGGGTAGGAGGTACACAACACAGTGTAGCTCTGGTTTTGTGAGTCGGTCTGCATAGGGCATCTGTTTGAGGCCGGTATTATTCTTTGTGAGGTATGTCTGTAGCCTTTCCAGTTGCTGTAGTTGTCATGTGAGGTACATACCACACGGGGCATTGTACTCTTTAATGGCTTTTAAGTGTGATGAGTAGAGGGGAACACTGACCTATATTTCCCTAGATGACACACCTTTTGTGATGACGTCTACCACGTAGACAGAGTACATGGCTAGTCTGGCACTGTGATTATCAAAGGGGAGGCTACTGTCCACCTATGTCCCATGTTCCCTTATCACACCTTCTGTGTTAGGTAGACTACCACCTATGTGGCAGTTAATGGGTACAGTGTTCTGGCAAGAAGGGATGGCACTGCAGTGTCAACACTGAGCTTCAGTCCATACCTTGGTCGCCAGGCACCTGTCGCAGTAAGTGCCCCATGTCTCCCTCCCTCTCTCTAGATATATCTATATATATATATATATATATATATACATACACACATACATATAAACATCCATTGGTGTACATATAGATGTACATATAGGCACATATACAGTCCACTATTCATGGTGGGAATATCAATTATGCGACAGTTGTGAGATATACAGTTATGTAATAATATTGCACAGTGTTGTGCAGACTGCATTGAAGGTGTCCTCAACCCATGTAGCTTTAGCAGGCCTCACTGGCTGCAACACTGCAAAACTGACAGAGCATACCCACAGCGTTTAACCACCACATGTCATATACCAGCACTGCATGCTGTTTTCTTTGCCACACACCACAACCTACACAGAAATATGCACATAACAACCTTCAACAACATGTGTATATATATATATATATATATATATATATATATACACACACACACACACACACACCTTCACAAACAGTTGCAGTATGTCCCTTGCCCTATTCACATGGACAGGTACATATAGATACGTACTGCTGCCACATATGGATGATTCACAGTATGTAGAGTACTCTTCAAAAACATCTACTACATGCCAGCAAATACATATGTGTTACATACCTTTCCTTTGTATTTCTTTGTTCCATCTGTTTTTAAAGGAAATTATTTTTTTTTTTTTATTTTTTTTTGGCTTGTGTTTTCTCTGTCTGTTGCTGTTGCTCTTTCTTTTTCTGTGTCTGTGTCTCTGCCTCTGTCTCTCTCTCGCTCTCTCTCTTGCTGCATTGAGATTATTGCATGTGTGAACAGCAAGTACAGTCTGCTCTTCTAGGTATCTGCACATGTGCATGTGATGGCCTCTGCACCAATTGGTGCCCACCATTTACTAATTGCATGCAGCCTACTGTGTGGTAATTGCAGTACTCACTGTCATAGCAGCCCACTGCTATAAAATGCTAAGTTAGGTAGGTGTAGCCCTTTCAGCTTTCCAAAGTGGAGCCCATGCTTGTTTGCTGTGGACACCGTTGTGTCAGTCAGAAGGTTGGTATACTTCTTATATCTGAAGCTAGGGTTGTAGCCATTGATTTGCATGTTGTACTCAAACCTGAATGTTGCTGCTTCTAGTGCACACTTTTCAGTGTAGAATTTTACTCACCCCTCCAAATGCTTACACAAGATACATGGGAGTATGTACTTTCTTTTCCAATTAGACAATTAACTGCCATACAAAAGTAGATGTTCATCGTGTTTCACTGCTGCAGTCATTACACTTGGGTTATCCTGCCATCAGGCGGTCCCGCAAGTCGGCCAGAGTTCCAAAGTCTTGGTCCAGCGTCGGTTGCTGTGGCTTCTTCCCTGACGTCAGTGCGCCAGGGGTATATCAGGTGCAGTCGATGCCATTTTCTCCAGTCTTTCTTGCCGCGCGGTGCCCAAAGCAAAAGCAGTTCGCAAGTGCTGGTCGGCCGAATCCTGAGATTTTCAATTCGAATTTCAGAACCAAAGTCTTCAATAAAGCTAAGTACCCCGCTGGGGAAACTTTTTCTTGACTCAGACCGATGTCAGTAAATGTTAATAATTGTATTTCTTGTGGGAAGCAAATACCTCATAAGGATTTTCATTCTTACTGTATTCCATGCCTAGGCCCAGACCACAACGTCACTAGTTGTCGGCTTTGTGCTAGATTTAACAAGCACACTATTAAACGTCAGTTTGACTTTGCCCGACATTATTTTGGCCGAAGGTTCAATTATACCATGCCGTCGGAACAATCGACGACCAGAATACATAAAAAATGCAAAGACAAGGATAAGGATGGGCATCCGAGGCCCAAAACTGATGATGAAGCCTCTTCTAGGCCAGTCACCGGTTCACCGGTTCTCAGTGAGGTGCTTTTGCAGCCCCTGACAACCGCTACCTCAGAATCACAGGCCGCCTCCGACTCCCACATGGAGATGGCTAGGCCTCTGGATACTCAAGATATTGGGCCTACGGAAACTAACCCTTCAGATGGGTCCGGAGCCGCTGAGCAGGCATCGGCTTCTGAGGGTGTTTTCAGACCTTCTCAGCTTACCATCAAGACTACAACCAAGTTTAAAACTCCTTTAAAGACAAAGAAGCAAGTGCAGCATTCACCTGGGCAGGCCTTCATGCCTAAAAAAACAGATGCTCAAAATGTCCGAAGACTTAATTACTCTGATCAGGGGTTCCCATTCCCCTCCTGATAAAAGACCTAGGCAGGATGCAGACTATGATTACTCTGACCAGGTTTCCATTTCTTCGGATTCCTCTTCAGATCAGGGATACTCTTTACCCCACTATGAGGATTCTGATGCTGAAGAATCAATTCCTTCAGCCTCTCCTCCTGAGGACTATTTTTTTGGGGAAACTTTACATACCATGAGGGAGCATTTCCATTGGGAGGGCCAGGATTACTCAGAATCCAAGAAAAGGCTCAGAGACTTTCTTTTATTGCCTCATCATAGGCCCCTTGCTATTCTGCCAGTGTTAGATATTGTGGATGATGTGTACTCTGAATCCATTTTAAATCCTGATTCTTTGCCCCCTGCTCCAGTCAAGCCAGACAGGTACTACAGAGTCACTGACTCTCTCAATTTTCTTTATAAAAACCTTGTTGCTGACCCAGAAACTATTTCCCAGGGTCCCAAAGGGGTAAAGGCTTCCACGGCTAAAAATCCAGTTCCCTCTGACAGGGATTCTAGAGCATTAGACAGATGGGGGAAGAAAGTTTACACATCTGCAACTTTAGCAGTGAGGGTTTTAAATTGCCAGTTTCACATGCTTAAATATCAACAATATTTAATGTCTCTGTTAAAATAGAAAATGCTTACAAGTTCAGAACATCTTGACTATAAGGAAATGCAGGATTGATTGCATGCAGCTGAACAAGTGGGAAAACATACTCTGCAATGTGGTTTTGATTCATTAGAGGCTTCTTGTAGAGCAGCAGTTACAGGATCTGTGATTCAAAGGCATGCTTGGTTAAAAGAACAAGGTTTACCTGATCATGTCAAAGCAAAATTATAGGATGCACCTTTGCAGCAGGATGTTTTATTTGGTGTTAAGGCAGAAGAGGTATTAAAGAAAATGGAGGATAAGGCAAAATCTATGCAAACAGTAAAGGATTTCTTACAGATACAGCCACCTCGATTTAGCAGAAATTGGCCTACAAAAAAATGGTCCTTTCCAGTGTCAGACAGACCACAAAGGGGCATATACAGACACCCAAGAGGCAGATCTCAGCCCCAAGGCTCTTACAGACCACGACAGTGGGGTGCTTCAACCCCAAAAGGAGGGGAAGACAAGTCACAACCTTATAGGAAACAGTCCCAATGACTTCCCCCTTCAAATGCCAAGCACTTACCTTTTGGCAGCTCCCTTGGGGGGAAAACTAGCACTTTTTTATCACAACTGGCATATGATCACCCAAGACAAGTGGGTTCTGAATATTGTGTCTCAAGGTTACAGGTTCCATTTTCACACTTTACCAAGGCTAAAAGGAATGCCAGACCTGCCACAAAATCAATGGGCAGAGGCACAAAAACAAATTACAGCCCTCATGGACATGAGAGCTATTCAAAAAGTGCCACAACAGTTGCAAGGACAAGGATTTTACTCAAGACTCTTCCTGGTCCCCAGAAAGGACAAAGCCTGGAGACCCATACTGGACCTTTCTACTCTAAATACTTACCTGGATGTTCTGAAATGTAAAATGTTGACACTACAGCAGCTTCTTCCCATGCTGGGCAAGAAGGCTTGGCTTGTTACTTTGAACCTCAAAGAGGCATACCTGCATGTCCCTATCAGACAAAATTGCAGAAGATACCTCAGATTCATAACTGGTTCAATGCATTATCAATTCTCTGCACTGCCCCTTGGCTTATCTACTGCGTCCAGGGTCTTCACAAAATGCCTGGCACAAGTAATTGCATTTTGCGACAAAAAGGAATTCAAATATACCCATACTTGGACGACTGCCTTATTCAAGCAGAGAGCAAGGACATTCTTCTAAAGCATCTGGCGTTTGTAAAAAGATTGTTAATTTGCCTAGGGTACACAGTAAATGAAAAGAAGTCAAAACTAGTGCCCTCACAAGAGATAATATTCCTGGGTGCCAGCTTATATACAACGGCCCAGATGGCTTATCTCACGCCAGACAAGCAAGGACAACTGACTCAATACTTTCAATTGATGGCAACAAAAACCCAACTCCCTGCAAGAAAAATTCTGCAGGCCTTGGGCTTCATGGCATCATGCATACTACTAATTCCATATGCCAGACTGCATATGAGGAAATTACAATGGTACCTAAAGAGTGTTTGGTCTCAACACTGTCACAGTTTAGAAGCAGTAATACCACTTATTCCCTGCCTTCAACAGGAGTTTCGATGGTGAGACACCTCAACAAGGGACAGCCTTTCACTCAACCCACACCCAGACAGACACTAACAACAGATGCTTCGGACTACGCCTGGGGAGCACACATGGCAGGAAAATGTATTCAGGGCAAGTGGGCCGCAGACCAAAGGCATCATCACATCAATCAGAAAGAGATGCTAGCTGTACAAAATGCCAAAATAGCTTTCAAGGACCTTCTGCATCCAGGACAACTATTACTAAAGACAGACAACACCACAGTTATGTGGTACATAAACAAGCAAGGGGGAACTCATTCATATCCCCTCTGCAGACAAGCCATGACCTTGTGGAACACAGCTCTAACCTATCAAGTTCATCTGCAAGCACAATTCCTGCCAAAGAAAAATACTCTGGCAGACGACTTAAGCAGAAACATCATGGATCCTCACGAGTGGAAATTAAATCCACAAATATTCAGCATGATAACAAAAAAATGGTGGAGCCTGGACATAGATCTGTTTGCCTCCCCAATGAATTGCCAACTACAGAAATTCTGCACAAGGACTTACCACACACAAGCATGGAAAGTGGATGCTCTCTCATTCAGCTGGAAAAACCTACAAGTATATGCCTTCCCACCACTACCTCTCCTTTCAAAGGTACTCCTAAAAGCCAGACAAAAAAAGCCAAAAATTATCCTAATTGCCCCGGACTGGCCACGCCAGCACTGGTACCCAATCTTAAAGAACTTAGCTCAAGGCCCACCATGGATTTTACCTCAAATTCTGCACCTTCTGACTCAACAAAACAATCAGATTCTTCACAGCCAGCTCAAAACTTTAAAACCTGGCTGCATGGCAAATTCCTTAGTCAAGCAGACAACACCTCTCTCTAAAGCTGTTATGGATGTCATTTTGGAGGCCAGGAGGCCTAGCACCAGGAAATCCTATTCAGAAAAGTGGAAGAGATTCTGTGCCTGGAACCAGGCTCAAAGCTTTGACCCTCTTGTCCAAATATTCCTCAGAAACTACAATATTTAGCTGAGATGCTGGACAAAAGCCTATCTTTCTCATCTATTAAGATCCACGCCTCTGCCATCTCGGCTCATTACAACACATATCCACCAATTTTCTCTCATCCTTTGCTAAAACAATACCTCAGAGGGGCTAAAAACATAAGACTGCCCCAGACAGCACCAACTCCAACTTGGGACCTCAACTTTGTATTGGAGAAATTAACTTTGCCTCCTTTTGAACCAGCCAATTCAGCAGAATTAAAATATGTGTCATGGAAAACTGCTCTGCTTCTGGCAATAACCTCAGCACGAAGAGTCTCAGAGTTACAGGCACTAATGGCAGTGGAACTTTTCATCATTTTTCATCAATACAGGGTTTCTTTAAGAACAAACCCCACTTTTACGCCAAAGGTGGTATCAAGTGTGGCTCTTAACCAAACTAATCACTTGCCAACATTTTATCCAAATCCCCAGAATAAAGGGGAGAGACTTCTGCATTCATTAGACATACACAGGCAGTTACGCTTCTACTTGGACAAAACAAAAGCTTTCAGGAAAACTGACCAATTGTTTGTAGCATATGCTGCAGGATCACAGGGAAAGGCTATTTCGAACAGACCATCTCAAAATGGATAGGACACTGTATACGTTTCTGCTGCACACAGCATAGAAAAACTGTACCTAGCAACATTAGGTCACATTCCATCAGGGCAACATCCACTTCAACTGCCTACCTTAGAGGAGTACCTACCAAGGATATTTTGGAAGCTGCAACTTGGAGTTCAGTGCATACCTTTACCAAGCATTACCATCTTCCTCTTTACTCAAAATCCAGAGCTGACTTTGCCACTGCAGTGCTGCAGGGCCTCACAGCCACCCCCAATGCTTTATAGATCCAGCTACCCAACCTCAGCTTTGGGATTCAACCCAAGTGTAATGACTGCAGCAGTGAAACACGATGAACATAGTACAGTTTTGTACCTACCATAAATGTAGATGTTCAAGTGTATTCACTGCTGCAGTCCAGGTTACCCACTCTCCATCCCCACTTTTTTACCTGGGACTTATCTCTACCTCACTAAGGCATTGTTTTTTAACTTTTATGTATGCTTTATTAGCAATGTGTATTGCCTACCTGACGTGTGGGAAATGGGCAGCTATGTATGGGGCGTAATTTTTTTTGGGGGGAACAGATTGCCCTTTTTTTTTTTTCAGGTGAGAGTGGAATGTGAGGTAGATGAAGTAGGTATATTTGGGGAGGTAGGTTGGGGAGGTTAACAGACAAGACAAACAAGATGCATACAGGGGCGGAATATGACACATGGGGTGGGTGAACACAATTGACAGGGACGGATGTTTGGAAATCGCAAACCCATGAGCCCACAGATGGTAACAGTGGAACTGAGATCCCCACCCATGGGCAGTCACCACTGCACCTTCACAGCCCCGAGGGTGGCTGTGCTGGGGGCTGCGTAGGAGGGGCAGGCTCATCTGTGAGTCACGCCACTCTTGCCTCGAGCTGGCGTAAGGGATCAGCGAATGAACGCTGGATCTCCCTACGCACCACAGCCCGGACCCTTCGGAGGGTGACAGGTGGCCCTTCTCTGCCCACGCTTGCACGGGGGGGGGGATGAGCCCCATCCCCTGCAGCGCTTCCACCTGAAGGTAGCACAGGACCAACGGAGGATGGGAGCCCGGCCTGGGCACCGGACCTGCTGGTGCCAGGTGCAGTCGCCAGCTGAGGAGGGACAGGTGGGTCTGCTGGGACCGGCCTTCTCATACATTCTGTGTTTAGGTGTGTTTAATTACAACATAGACAACAGCATTCCAAATTAGTTGTAACAGCATGCAGTAATATTCCCATTAACCCAACACACCAGGGTTCCAACAGTTGAACAGCAAGCATAACACATGCATATATTGAACGACAGTGGACATTCCAGCAGCATGCAGGGATGATTGGTGGCAACAGGCCAACAAGATTGTGGTGGTTGAACAGGGCACATGCATCAAAGTAAATGCAGATATTTATAGAACAATAGGACATATGTTCCAACAAATGTTTTGAGATTACACATACTCATTGAGGTGTGGAATTGCATTGTTTATGCACATACAGTAGGGTGTAAAAAGATACCTCCATTAACATCTTATAAGTACTTATAGTTTACACTACATTCCTATTGACTGCAGGTGTATATCCCCTACATATATTACACTAGGCAACGTGCATTAGGTTGTGTGATGGGTTTGGCTAGTTCATTTTATACCTGACCTATATCTGACATACTAACTGTCCAAGATGCAGATGTTACTGCTACATAGGGGTTGGGAGGGTGGCCTAATGGTTAAGGTGTTTGCCTTACAAACACAAGGTGCAGGGTTTGAGTCTCACAAGGGATAATTGGCTAGGCTTAAAATGGCTCGCAAGGGCAGTTAGCTTAGTACTAATCTATGAATCTATGAAATAGTTATATATTTTATTTATAAATTTACATATCTGGATGTGTTCACGTGACATTTTCAGTTATATTTCTACAGAACCCTACATTTTAAGTAGTACACTCACTTTTCTGGGGAACACATTAACAAGCTACTCGTGTTCCAGATTTACCTATGCATGCCAGCCATTAACCAACTATTGAGGACTGTATATATGCTTCACAGCTACTGGCACTTCCTTCATCCACTTTATATGGGACTGCCCAACTGTGGGTTGACAGTGCTTAATACAACAGTACTATTTATATAATGCAAGGGTACAACAACATTTCAAAGTAAGTGACACGGACACACTCCAAGTATTATACCTTTACTAATTACATTACACACTTTTATAGAGGCTCTCTCATTTTTTTGATATTACAGTACATGCAGAAGACTTATTCAAGATGTATTATACCTTTATTAATAGGTTACAACACTCTTTTTCAGGCTCGCTTACATATTTTATATAACAGTACATGCAGAGATTTTATTCCGGACTTATTTTACCTTTATTAATGGGTTACAACCCTCTTTTTCTGACTCTCTGACTTATTTTATATAACAGTACATGCAGAGAAATTATTCAGGGCATTTTATGGCTTTATTACAGGGCTACAACACTGTTTTTCAGGCTCTCTCACCTATTTTATATAACAATACATGCAGAATAATTACTAACCTGCCAGGTGGCGCAGCCTATCTGCATAGGCTTGCTGATTCGCAGCACGGACACCTGCAGCTGTGAAGTAAATGAAGGGATATTGAGACATACCTATCCATTATATAGACTAAATTAGCATGTCTTACATACTTCATTCCATGGCTACCTACTCAGTAGTGGGGCATCTTGCATGTCACGGGCCTACTGTATCCATCGGTTCAGTAGGTCTTGCTTCCGTCTCTTCAGGTCTGCATGGTGGTGACGGACCTGCTCACCAGTCCGAGGGACACCTGTGGCACTGGTGAGATCATGAGCTAACCGGTTCCAAGCCTCTGCTTTGTACTCCGTCCCTTGGAACTGGCCCTGCAGGACTCTTGACTCATGACGGTGGACAAGGAGCCAAACCATGTATTTTGACTCCTCGATGCCCCAGCATTGCGCTCGAAAGTGAGTACCCTCTCCAGCACCAGCCATTCTGACTGCAGATGGGAGCTACAATCAGTTATGGCGAGTATTCCCACCTATGGAGCTTAAATATGCCTCATTTCCCGCACTTATTTGTGATTGGCCGTTTTTTAATATTCTCAGCTAACAGCAAACCTGCTTAGCAATGGTTAATCTTCCATTTATAAGTATATGCATGTTAACAGTGCTTGTTTATGCTAAGCTGTCATAGCTTAGTGGTTCAGTACTTTAATTATAGAGCACAGTGTCCCGGGTTCGAACCTTGTCATTGCTTTCTATTTTACTACTGTCCAGACAGGCTAGGGGGTGTGGCTGTGTTTAGGCAACGTTGCTCTACGTTGCTCCACGTTGCCCGATGGTGCGCTGGTTAGTGTGGTGCACAGCTCCACGCAAACCTATTGCGCTGAGTAAAGCGCTGCTTACCTATGGGCAATAATATTGCGCTAGGTAAAGCGCTGCTTAGCTATGGGCAATAATATTGCGCTAGGTAAAGCGCTGCTTAGCTATGGGCAATAATATTGCGCTAGGTAAAACGCTGCTTAGATATGGGCAATTATATTGTGCTAGGTAAAACGCTGCTTAGCTATGGGCAATTATATGTCAAGATCCTTAATGCTGCTCACCTTCTTATATTTATATATATATACATTTTGTTCACTAATACATAGGCCATTTCAATGCTTTTTACTAAAATTTCATTCATATATGTCAGGAATTATTTTATATACTAATTTAAAACATAAAATAGACAGGGGAGTGGTGGGACTAGAACCGGGAATGCCTCCTCTTTGTGCGAACACTCTACCACTACGCTACTGCTATTTGGCTTGATTTGCATAAACATTTCTTATTATGCTCTTCGATGTCGAAATTGCTAACTGCAGCTAAGCAATGGACACACCCATGCAAACACGCACAAATACAGGCAGCTATATCAGGAATTATAAAAAAATAAAAAAAATTAGTTTACATTTTACATTTACAAAGGGGTTTAGTATGTGGGGATGTGTACTGTTTGCTATGTGTACATTTCAGCGGACTCGCTCATTGCATTTCTCATTTTCACTTTATATGGTTGCAGGGGCATGGATATTTGGACTGCTTGGCAGTCCAACACGCCCCCTGCAATCTTACCCTCTCCACGTAAGCCTTCCATTTGAGTCAGCACCCTCATGCATATGCATGACGCGCTGATGTCGTAGTCTTAAACGGCAGTCTCCGAGTAAGACTTGGTTAGCCAATGTCTCAGCCTGTAGTCTGCAGAAACAAATGAAACTGTTGCCAGTGTACAATATCCAATAATAATTTTCTCACTGACACTTAAATTATTTCAAAGCTTTTAAACTATCTTTCAGTATGCAACTTACATTTAGTTACATCAAAGATCTTTACTCTTTCATATATTCCCATGTATTTAAACTACTATAATCACTTAATATGTCTAATGCATTTATTTATAAAGACTTTTATACTAATATATTTGTTTCACTTACCTGCATCTTGAATTTAAATGTCTTACTTCTGAAATTGTGAATATTGCTTTCTACCTTCTTTCAGTCAGTATACCTATCTCTTTAAATCTTTATTCATTCCTAGGCCTGGTACTGTCATTACCACAGCTAACTTTGTACATTAATGCCTACTTGGTTCCAACATATATTATATTCCTTTTTTTGTGTCATCATTCATCTACTTCATTTCCCCTCCCTTCCTTCCCCTAGTATTAGAGAACCTTTTTAGGAAGCAAAATAACACAGTTTACAGTCTGAGAACAAATGGAACTTTTAGTATTTATTATGCAGAATAATCCTCCCTTGAGTTAAGTATAAAGTTTCATTCTTAAATAAAATTTGAAAGGTAATACTTGCATTTTGTATTTACATTACTCAACTAGTTATTTTCTCTCTGGCACTAACTTTAATGGTTTTAAAGTTATCTCATATTTTTTATATCAAAAATTTTCTTGTAAACATATATCCATTTAAAGTACTGCCCTCTATCAGTATTCCCAATGCAATTTTTATGGATTCAATCACTTTTTAAAGACTTGCTCATCTCCTTTGCTTTATCCCTCTTTTGATTTTAGAAAACATAAAAGGGATTCATGGGAACTCTCTATAACAAAGTGTCCATTGTTTGCATTTCTGCATTTACTGACTGTTTGTCCCTTTGTCGGTTTATTTTGTGCTTGACAAGGATCCGTGTAGCTTTTAATCCAAGTGGGTAGAAGGTCTGAAGAAATGCAGGCTACATCAATTCTGCATAGTCTTATGCAGGTAAGGAAAGCATTTCTCTTAGTTCATGTTTGCTAATTTCCTCTTTTAGCTGGTATGTCTGCAGTTAAACAAATGTAGGTCACAGATGCTTTTCATTCTCATGTTAGGAATCCTGTGTGCTATTTCTATTTAATATAAGCAAAGTCCAGTCCATGTGCTGAGACATTTCCTCGTAAAGTCTTTACATTCCTTCTCTTTGATTTGTTCTGATACTGTTGTAAATGTCAAGTTGTTTCTGCATGGCCTATCCCCTGGTTTAGCCAGTTTCTGTTTCACTTGTTTATATTTTAGTTGCCATTTCACCATTTTATCTTTTGCCATCTTGTCAACACTTTACATACTGTTTATTTCCCTTGAATGCCTGGTTAAATCATCATTTGTTTCATGTACCCTTTGTTGTTTGTCTCTTGAAAATCTCAGACTGCATTTGGCCACTTTTTGCTCTAGAGTGACTGAATATTTTTCTCCTTCCACCTGCTTCTCCCAGTGCTGCTTCACCCTGCTTCATGTCCCTTTTGGGTTTTCATAGTAGTTCTCCCATTTACTTCACATTTCCACTTCTTTATTAATCTTCTGACTATCATAATCACTTCAGCTATAATGTATATTAAGAAATAACTGAAATTTGCAGTTTGCATGCATTTGTTATTTTGAAAGATTCTCATCCCAGAATGCATGTTTTTAATTGCTCAAGTGACGCCCGTGCCCTGGCCCAGCAATCAAGGAGCCTCAATCCTCACCACTAACACCAGTGAGGGGCATCTCATATAGGAGGAAAGGATAACAAATACACACAGTAAAGTGCAATTTCCCTTAAGAGCACACAGAGATCACAGTCAGTCCAGGGCTGGTTGCTCCCTTGCTTCCCAGTTCCCCCATAAGACTCCCCACTGGCACAGCTATAGGGTCCAGATCTCAGCCAGATCTCCAGCATCCTCTCTGTCCAACCAGTGCTTTGTGTCCCTGCCCAAGTAGCTGACACACACACACACACACACACACACACACACACACACACACACACACACACACACACACACACACACACTTTGAGATAAGAGTTTATGCAACCACACAGGCACTTCTGTGGAAGGCTGGCACAGGTTCTCCAGCTGTGCCCCTTTTACCCAGACTATATGGTAGAAATCACTGCCACCACCCAGCTAATATTTATCAGCTACTCAAAGGCCATTAAAAGGGTGTCCAATTATTACTGTGCAATATTATTATCCAACTGGTAGTATAACTAAACAGTCAAGGCTTATTAGAGTGACTTGGTACAGTAATCACTATAAATATGCAATGTACTCTAGAGCTTAAATTATTTCTACACAAAACAGCCACAGTTGAAAGGTTTAAAACTATTTAATAATAAATACTAAAAACACAAGACAATACTTCTTACTACACCGTGCTAGTCAACAGTTCAGAAATCACTCAGAAATACTTAATATAATTCAGTAATACAGTTCTGACATCACAGAAAAACACTTAGTCTAATATTTCTAGTTACTAGCTATTTCTAAGAGAAAACACAAATCTAAGATAACTTACATATAGAGTAAGACAGTGCTGAGTTCTATAGTCAAGACAAAAATGCATAATGCCCTCTGATTCTCTCTGTTTTTAAAATCACATTCCTGGTTCCCATTACATCATTCTTCACACTTCCCTGGGTTCCCAGGCTAACAGAAACTACATTTACATTCTTAACATCTCCTTGTGTTATCTTGCAGCTGATCAGGAAGCAGAGCAATAAAAATACATTTGCATGTTTAACTCTAGCAATTTGACTCTTGGTTAAACCAACAGAAATAATGTCTTCATGTAGACTGTCCGGAGCAGACTTTAGATCAAAAGGTCACAACATGTTTTACTTGATCAGCAGACAGCACTTTTGTCACATCTTTGTAACACCAATTTTTCATTTAAGACAACAAGCCTGTGCCTTACATTAATATTTACAAATGACAGAATTCTCTCCAAATTTCTATCTGGCTAGGCTGGCAACCTTCACCCATATCTTCACAGTTCACACTACTGCTACCATTTATTTATTTTACATTTGTTGACCAGGCTGGTCCAGCTGGATATATTTCCATTTTCAGTAGAGGCCCGGGGAGAAAAGCTCCACATATAAACCACCACCACACAAAAAAAATTATAATAAACAAGAAAAGTATTACAGTTTAAATTATGGGAAGACTATGAGACACACTACATTAATACATAATACACCTACAGATCATTTTACAGTATGAATATCTAGGGCAACCCCAAGACATTATTTGAATACATTTAAATCCTTGGTTATTCTAGTTTACTCCAGACAGTTACTATTTCCAAAGGGTTAAATAGTAACAGTAGAAAAAGGAGGAAGTATAAAGAAATGGCAGGAATACTACCTTCAGGATACATTCATAGCCAAGTAGAAAAGATAACTAATTGGTGCCTAAGTAGTACAGATAGCTTATAGGTGCTACTAATTCAGAGGAGTAGACAGGAAAGAGTGGAGGAAAGTAGGAAGTCAAGAGATAACAGCAGAGAAATCCAGAGGATCAGTCTGGGTAACAGCAAGGGCATAGCCAGTGAGTTTTAAGGTGTTTCTTAAGACTTTGTTTAAAGAGAGGAAGGGGTGGAAGTGAAGTTAGGTCAGATGGCAAGAGGTTCCATTGTTTTCCAGCGGTATTGGAGAACAGTGAGTCCCCAGCTAAGTTGTTAGACTTGGTGGTACTAGCTAGAAGTTTATTGGAAGAGTGTAAAGAATTAAGATTCCTATAGGGTGCTATAAGGTTGTTGAGTATTGGTGTGTTGTTGGGTTGGTAAAAAATCTTATGAACAATGGTAAGTTGGGAAAGTATCAGAAGGTTTTTTAGTTCGAGCCAGTCTAGCTGGTGAAGGTTAAGACAGTGGTGAGTTCTATATGGGTTTCCAGTGGCAAATCTTGCAATACTATTATAGGATTTGGCTAGTTTGGTAAGATTATTTTTTTTTAGATTAGTGTATATGGGTGCAGCATACAGAAGAGTTGAAATTAGATGGGAGTGGGCAATAGTCATTCTGGCTGTTGGGAGTTAAGAAAGGTTTTATCCTATATAGGGAGCACAGTTTTTTATTAACAGTTTTAATGGTGTTATTAATGTGATTGTCAAAGGTGAAGTTATTATCAATTGTGATTCCTAATAGTTTGGTGGAAGAGTCGAGGGATATAAGGGTACCATTATTGGATTGAATGGAGAAATCTATGGGGGAGGACTTACTGTTTGTTGTAAACAGTAGTAGCTTGGTCTTTTTGGCGTTCAAAAGAAGGCACCCTTTCAAGAACCATGCCTCTACTGTGTTGAAAGCTGTCTGGGTTAAAGATTGAAGTTCGGATATAGAGTTGGCAGAGCATATGATCGTAGAATCATCAGCATTTTGTATACAGGTGGCTTGAGGAATAGCTATGTGAAGGTCATTGATGAATAAAGAGAAAAGAAGAGGGGTAAGAAAAGAGCCCTGAGGGACTCCAAGGGAGATAGGAAGGTGAGATGATAGTTGATTCTCCCAAAGAACAGCTTGCTGTCTATTACTAAGCTATTACCATCTTGGAACCCTTGAGATAGAAAGCTATTTGTTGGCATTTCTTGATAAGATATGAAGCTGTCTGTTTGACATTTCTGTTATGTTATTTAGTTTTGTAAACACAAAGTTAGACATATTATGGTTCTCATGATCCATGATTACTGAAGAACTTAAATGATGCTTCTTATTGTTCTCATTGCCAATTTCTGTTCTATATTACAGGAAGAACAAATCCAAATGTTTTTGTTTTTCATTGTAAAGTAATTGATACACCATTTAAATTTACTTTGTAAATTGGTATTCAATGTTTTCAGCATCATTACATCATCACTGCACTGTGAACTGCATACTGGAACTCTCTTCCCCATGTCCACTGCCTCCTCCACATCCATATTCAAAAACTCCCTCAAATCGCACCTTCTTAGTACCTAGTTATGCCCTTGTATCACATAATCCTACCCATACTACTATTAACTCCCCAAACTCCTCTCTGATCACATGCTGGATCTCTGATCCCCTGTAGGCTTGGTCATCTGAAAGGGTACTTTTAACTATAGAATCTTACTTGATATATTTTCTTCTCTTACCAATGTATAACTGACATTGTCTTTTTACCTGTGTTTTATATCTTCTTTTACCTGGAGTGTTTTATTAATTTCTTGTTATATTACTATGCTCAGCATATATGATAAAACCTGTTTTGTGTATTATGCTGGATGTACTGTAACTGACATTGTCTTTTACCTATATCTTCTTTTACCTTGAGTGTTTTATTAATTTCTTGTTATATTACTATGCTCAGCATACATGATGTAACCTGTTTTGCGTATTATGCTGGATGTACTGTATTTGTATAACTTGATGCTGGAGCTTTTCTCCCCAGGCCTCTGCTGAAAATGGACCTGGTCCAGTCGGAATTTCCCGGTTAACAAATGTAAAATAAATATTACGTTTCCATAGCCAAAAACTATTTTGCAATGGAAAGACATAATGGCAGCAACAGTGCTTTGATTACAGAAAGCATAGTTGTACAAACCATCTTCAAAGGCACTCTCAGTTGTTCCCTAGATATAATACAAATCTCATTCATTAGTGGAGGCCAATCAGTAATAATCTCACTCCACAGCACACATAAAATACAGTAAAATAACACAAATGCATTCATCTAAATAAATCATGGCATTTGTAGAAAAAAAATGTTCAGTAAGAATCTGTACATATCTCCTCAGAGCTACTGGTCTTACAGAATACTGACAAAGACTTGGCCAGTAAACAAGATCAATGCTCACACTTCAACTTAGCTTGTACAGTTACACTTAAATAATAAATCATACTACATGTACATGCAAACCTATCCATAAAGAAGGGGGGGTACTCTTGATTTGATACTTAAACATGCAGTGTACATTAACATATAACTATAAATGGGAATTGTGTCCAATGTCCAGAGCTAGGCAATGTAAACTCATGTATTCTGTACTCTACCTGGTCATGTATGTGTATTTTTTTCATTTCCAAGTATCCATTATTCTGTTGCAAATTATGCCTTTTCTGTTGCTGAATAATAATAATAATAATAATAATAATAATAATAATAATAATAATAATAATAATAATAATAATAATAAAGATGCAGGGAGTACAGTTGGCGAAGACTAATGAGTGTAAATACTTGGGATCAACAGTTCAGAGTAATGGTGAGTGTAGAAGAGAGTGCAGGCAGGGTGGAGTGAATGGAGAAGAGTGTCAGGAGTAATTTGTGACAGACAGATACCAGTAAGAACCAAAGGGAAGGTCTACAAGATGGTAGTGAGACCAGCTATGTTATATAGGTTGGAGATGGTGGCATTGACAAAAAGACAGGAGTCAGACCTGGAGGTGGCAGAGTTAAAGATGTTAAGATTTGCACTGGGTGTGACGAGGATGGACAAGATTAGAAAGTATGTTAGAGGGTCAGCTCACGTTGGACAGTTTGGAGACAAAGCCAGACAGGCGAGACTGCGTTGGTCTGGACGTGCTGAGGAGAGATGCTGGGTATACTGGCAGAAGGATGCTAAGGACAGAGCTGCCAGGTAAGAGGAAAAGAGGAAGTCCTAAGATAAGGTTTATGGATGTGGTGAGAGAAAACATGCAGATGGCTGGTGTGACAGAGCAAGATGCTGAGGACAGGAAGAAATGGAAGAAATGGAAACAGATGATCTGCTGTGGTGACTCCTAACAAGAACAGCTGAAAGTAAAGAAAAGCTGTTGCTGAGTAATGTTGCCTCTTTTAACTAATTATTTACTCTACTAACTCCATTTTGTTCTGTGAATGAAATGTGTGTTTGTACTAAGCCTTGATGCTTGCACTCTTTTTTTAGATACCCAAGCAATGCCTGAAATAGACAACTTGCAGGTCAACAGATTAATCTACTTAACAGTACACAGCATACTAATACATCCTCCTACCATACTTTAAAGGACCACTACTGGAAAAAAATTTAAAAAAATACATTTTTTTAACTTTTTCTTAAGTTTGGCTCATTGCAAACTTGTATGTACCAGATAGACGCAGTCACTACTGTTTTTATTCTGTTTGTAACCCTGAGCGCCCTCCTGGGGGCAGACATCCTGATGAGAGTTTCTTATATTCTAAAGAAAAATCTTTCCCATAATACACTGTGGGTCCACTGTTTCTGAGAATACAGTGCCCATAGCTGGACTGTCACAAGACAGTTCCATTCACTTAGAATGGAAGAACAGAAAAGAAGAGCTAATTTTCACAGGTCTCAGTAAAAGTATCATTTACTGTCATGCAGTGCCTCTTACAAATGTGTTTCCTACTGATGTGTTGCACATTCTGTGAAAAAAACTTTCAGATCTACCAGCTCATTGCTGAGATAATATACTTTTTTTAGGCATTCAACTTTGATCTGTTTCAGTTCCTGCTCATGTTACTCCTCCCACATTCCAACCCTCGGCTAGCAAGAGTATCACATTTACCACCCTGCTAGGTTCAGCTAATTTGCATAACAACACACATCAAGCAGATGTGCTTGCTCTCACCCTAGTGTGCCAGGTAAAGTGTTCCCTCATCTCTCTCCTTACACCTATTGTCTGAATAGCACTGTCACAGTAAATCATGTTACAAAAATGATTTTAGCAATCCTTTATATAAAGGTGCACAAGTATTCCTGAAAACATGCCTGTAACATACACAGATTACAATTCATCTTAGCCACTGACAGATTTAGCTATGTCTGCAAATTAATACTCTAATCATAAAGAATAACCATCATACTTGCATTACATAGAATTGCAGTCTTCTGCCTTGTTACCTCTTAGAAATATAAGGAGACATCAGTAGCATGCCTAAGTACTACTGGTTTTGTACATGCATATACATTGGTGTTATGCTTTTTTTTTTATGCAACTTAATATATTCTTTCCTTCATGCTATGCAGTGCCTATCATCACTGTTCTGAACAGTGTGCATACTGTTCTTGCTCAATCTCAAGTATTCCTGAAAACATGCCTGTAACATACACAGATTACAATTCATCTAAGCCACTGACAGATTTAGCTATGTCTGCAAATTAATACTCTAATCATAAAGAATAATCATCATACTTGCATTACATAGAATTGTAGTCTTCTGCCTTGTTACCTCTTAGAAATATAAGAAGACATCAGTAGCATGCCTAAGTACTACTGGTTTTGTACATGCATATTCATTGGGGTTATGCTTTTTTTTTTTTATGCAACTTAATATATTATTTCCTTCATGCTATACAGTGCCTACTATCACTGTTCTGAACAGTGTGCATACTGTTCTTACCCAATCTCAAGATTGTTTTCCAATGCAGGCTGACACAACATGTTTTTCTATTTACTTGTTTTTTGTTGTTCTTTCGGCTGTTCCCAGTTAGGGGTTGCCACAGCAGAACTCCGGTCCGCTAATGATTGGCAGTAGATTTTTATGGTGCCAACCCGACACCCAACCTTCAACGAAGGTACGCCCATTCACGCATGTCTTTCGAACACCACTCGACTACGGGGAGGACATGCAGACGCCACACAGAAGGCGCTCCAGCCGAGAATCGAACAGGAGAACCTCTTGCTGTGAGTCAACAACACTACCGCTGCACCACTGCGGCTTATATAAGCTTTTGTATTTACTGACATCTAAAATTTCACATATTTCCTCAAGAAGCTAGCTAAACAAGACTACCTCCAACAATATGTTGTATACCACAGTCATTCTTCAAACAATTTTCTGTTGATCAAACAGCAATTTCAGTGCAGTCTGTTTTAACCTTTTTCCTCAGTAAAATTTGTATTCCACAGTGCTCATCATCCCCCACTCAGAGTTATCACTTTGCTTACTTCTAGTAAGTCAGTCATCGCAGCCCCTCTTCAGATATCCACTGCAAGCATTAAATCAGATGGACATATAAATGCTCACTGATTAACACTATTCCAAAGAGTGAGCCACTGAGCTCTTCTAGCCCATCTTCAAAAAAAGAAAAATTCAGCAATGCTTACTATAAACCTGTGCAGATGAGACGAGGAAATGGCATTGCCCAGTAACTGCAGCTTTGTATGGAAATCACTGTAGTGCATGTAGCAAGGCAGATGTCATCTATACTTACAGACAGAAATGGCAGTAAATGATTATCCTACTCCAAGCTACTTAAACAAAACTGCAGCAGAAAGTTGTGGACTGTGTAAGTGTGACTGTTATTTCTATTATCATATGACTTCAGTTGTTACAGCAGGGATCAAGCATGAAAGGCCATTTTGCACAGGAACAACCAACCAAATGTGATGACACTTATGAGTTGATGTTTGTGTATAATCCTACTATGTACCACATGAATGGGCTATGGCTCATAAAAAGAAAAGGGTGCAAAGGGCAAAGTTTTGGTTTTAAACAGCTGAGCTGTAACATCAAAGTACAGGCAAGCCAGCAAATGTACAAACATCCCATGGCAACAACACTGCATAAAGACAAAGATTATAAGAGTTTCTCTAAAGACAGATCAGTTATACAGATAAGACACCTTTCGGGTATCTTAGCATCTACAAGTGCATAACCTGTGAAGCCTGATGAATAACAATGGCTCTGGCTTTCAGTACAGCAAGGGGCAACCTGAGCTAACAGGTATTATGCTGAGGTGATGAGTTCATTATGAAGACATCTGGACTCCTCAATTAATAACTTCACTTGACTGTTCAGCAACAGAAGATGAAAAAGGAGGTGTGATGCATAAGCATGGGAACTCTAAGTCAGAGACAACGTGAATCTTAAAAATAGCATCAGATGAGGTATGAGAAGCATCACAGAGGAAACCAGTTTTTAAATTGAAGATACACAGTAATATTCAGAAGGTGTATGTGTCACAAAACAACTGCACCTAGGCATGGATAGGACACCATAAAGTTGGTGAAAACAAATGCACAGCCATATTTGTGCAAGCTCTATTCCACTGGCCAAGAAAACTTAGGCACAGGGAGATTTGAGGCCATATCAACATCTTGCTACATGAGGAAATCATGTAGTTCAACATTATTTATTTAGTTATTTAATTTTATTTATTTAATATTTCTTTATTTATTTAGTTATTTAATATTATTTATTTAATATTTATTTATTTCCAGTTTGATGATCGGGGAAGTTCACTGGGCCAAGTGAGCCCATTTTCAGTGAAGGCCCGGGAGGAAAAGCTTCACAATACAAATACAATACAGAATGTGTACATAATGGTAACAAGAGCAGAAATAATCAAAATAACATACTGAAAATTCCAATAATCACAGCAACGTAATAATAACATAGTGAAACACACAATAGCATTGCAAGTCAAATATATGGTTGCATTTAGATAGCTGTCAGTAAACAGATGACTAAAATTTATAATAAGCCATTATAGTATTGATATAAAGCCATGGTGGTGCAGCGGTTAGCATTGTCGCCTCACAGCAAGAGGTTCTCCCGTTCGAATCTCAGCTGGAGTGCCTTCTGTGTGCAGTCTGCATGTCTTCCCTGTGGTCGATTGACATTAAAGATATGCAGGTAGGTGCGAGCATGAATGGACATGCCTTCTTTGAAGGTTGGGCATCGGGATGGCAACTTGGCACAATAAAAATTCACTGCCAATCATGAGCAGACCGGAGTTCTGCTGTGGTGACTCCTAATCGGGAAAAGCCAAAATACTTTTTTTTTTAGTGTTGATATAAAGGTGGCTTGGTAATAGAAAGTAATTATTGAGGTAGCCATGAGGAACAGGAGAGTAAGGGATGTGTTAAGTTGGAAGGAAGCGGGTACATTTCCATTTAGAGAAAAGGTAGAAATGGAGGAGTGTTTTAAAGTTTTCCTGGTTCTGCATAGTCCTAAGGGTAGGGTTCATAGATTCATACATTAATACTAGGCTAACTGCCCTTGCGAGCCATTTTTAAGCCTAGCCAATTATCCCTTGTGAGACTCAAACGCTGCACCTTGTGTTTGTAAGGCAAACACCTTAACCATTATGCCACCCTCCATTTTTTGGCTAAGGAAAAACAGGGGACTAACTGTCCAGGTGAGCGGTTAGGTTTATGAACATTAATTAGGTTTTGATTTTCAGATCTGAGTGTTCTATTAGGTTGGTAGGGGGGAAGGATGTCAGAAAGAGTGGGGCATTTAGTAGGGTTGAAGAGAAGTCTATGGGCTGTGATCAGTTGGAGGTAATCTAGTTAGTTAGGCAATTCTAGCTACTTTAGAGACTGGAGGGCTTCAAAGGGATGGGAGGAGTACTTAGAGTTAGTGGCAAATTTGGATATTTTGCTATAGCAGGTTTCTAACCTGGAAGTGAGAGAGGTTGACAGGTTTGTTAGTGGGGGAGCATCATACATAAAGGAGGGAAGGAGGTAAGTTGAGGCAAGAGTATGTCTAGTGTGGGGTGAAAGGAAGCAATTGTTCCTATAGAGCATACCAAGCTTTTAATGGATGTTCTTTGTTTTGAAGGACATGGTTGTCAAATTTTAGTTGCTCATCTATAACAACTCCTAGTAATTTAGCATGGGGAACAACTTTGATACGGGTGTTGTTTTGGCTTAATACTAGGAAGGAGGTTTTTGTCTAAAGGGAAGGATTTTGACAGTGGAAACATTAATAGTTTGCATTTGTTGGCATGTAGAGAAAGATGGTTTTGGAGCATCCAGGCTTCGGTGGTTGAGAAGGCAGCCTAAATTTTTGTTAGAAGTTCAGGGAGATTAGTAGCAGAGCAGACTAAAGTTGAGTCGTCTGCATACTGAATTATTGAATCATTTGGAATGGCAGAGTGAAACGTGTTGATTAAAGATGTTAAACAGCATAGGACCCAGTATGGATCCCTGGGGCACACCTGTAGGGGTATGGAGAAAAGAAGAGATGCCTTTTCACATTTCACAGCCTGTGATCTGTTGGACAACTAGCTAGAGAACCAGGATAGGGTGTTTTGACAAAGACTGAGATTTGAAAGATGGCTCAGAAGGTGGGTGTGGGAAACAGTATTGAATGCTTTGGAAAGATCCAAAAGCACTGCGGATACTACTTTTCCAGTGTCTTGGGCACGATTGACAGTATCAAGGAAAGAAAGGAGGGCTGTTGTAGTAGTATAGTTGGAATCCATGTTAAATTGGGGTAAGGAGAAGGTATTGGGTTAAGTAGGGTATAGGTTGTAGGTGAATGCATTTTTCCAGGATTTTTGAGACTGGGGAGAGGATAGCTAAGGGATGAAAGTTAAGAGATTTTGGTGTTTTTGCTGCCTTTATGGAGAGGAAGAATGTAGGCCTTACGCCTGAGTTTGGGGATGTAGGATTCTTTAATGGATCTGTTGATTAGGATCCTAATGGGAAAAGCAATCCCATCAGCAGCAAGCTTAAGTGTGAGGGCAAGAGCATGCCCTCAGGGGCATTAGAACAAGGGAGCATGGCATAATGGCATTAATAGAGATCACAGCTGATATCAGTGCCATGTTGTACCATCTCACTATCAATTACTGGTTTCTTTATATGTGTACCATACAGACTCTGCTTATGCAAGTTGCATAAAAAAGCACATCATCAAATGGAAGGCAGGCATTGTGGATGATAACTGACTCTTTTTCACAGCATATTGGGGCATTTATATACACTTGTGAAATATACTAAAATACAGTCATCAGAAGTCTCCACTCCCTGCATCAGACCACATAGCAGTATCATTCTGGCTTCCAGATATAGTTTAAAACACAATGTAATCTGCTAGGTATGCACACTGAGTGAGACATTCATCTTCCAGAAGATGAATACACAGATACACATGCATGACTTATCAAGAACATGTTAGAAGTCAAGGCACTGCTGTGTATTTCAGCATTCTATTCACCTGTAATGCATAACTAACAATGTTTGAAGCACCCCTGGGAACCCCTTTCTTCTGCAATACCACAGTAGGGCCAGCAATTCATGTGGAACAACGTTGAAAAAGGATCTATAATCACAACTGACAATTGGCCAGGAACTCTTAGGGATAAATGATACGACCCTAGATCTTGTGTCTAGTATTCACAGTGCATTTTCAACAGCTTCTCTGCTCACTGTATATTTTCAAGAAATTCCATCCTTTTATGATATCACCATGCTTCCTTCTTTTTTGTGGAAACAAAGATAAGAACATGTTAAATAGGAATTCTACCACTTGCTCCTATTACGTTTCATCTAATTCCAAAAACTACAACCATGTTAAGGTTTGAATGCACTCCACAAAGTGTGTATGTGCCCCCTATTGGCTGTCTGCCTGCCATAAAGCTCAGCATCCCTGGGTCAATAAGCTACTGGCCAGCGGGTTTCTAGTTGCCCAGTCTGGGTTACCTTGGATAGTTCTGTTGAGCGAAAGCTGAATGTAAAACCAGTGAACCTGCCAAACATGAATGAAGAACTGCTACTCAATGAAGGTTCACTGACAGGACACAGCTTGGAGGTGGAAGTGGAGAGGACACAATGGTAAGGAGAAGGCTAGACATCCTACGTATCCAGAAGAAAAGATGGAAGGGCAGTGCAGCAAAGACACTTAGCTTGGGATCTAGAGTCTACTATTCAGGAGAAGGACAGGATAGAAATGCTGTGGGAATTATGGAGAGACAAAGCCTTCAGAAGGCAGTGAGGGATATCATCAGAATTAGTGACAGACTTATAGCAATCAGACTACAGTGTAATGATATGGCAGTATTCATAATCTGAGCCTATGCCCAACAGCAGGGTTGTGATAGTGAGGAAAAGAGTGCATTCAGACAGCAGTTGCAGGACCTACTAGTTAAAGCAGGACAACATGAGCTGGCGCTGAGAATGGGTGACTTGAATGCACATATGAAAACAGACAGAACAGGATAGGAGGACTACCTGGGTTCACATGGGTGGGGAACAGGAATAAAGGATAGGCCATTCTAGACTTCTATCTGGCAAATGACTTGATAGTAGCCCACACAGGGTTCAGAAAGAGAGAGAGTCACAAGATCACATACAAGACTGGCCAATATGTGATTCTGGTAGACCACCCCTAGTAAGGAAAGGGTACTATGGTTTAATCAATGATTGAAAAGTCATCCCCAGTGAAACAGTCAGCCCAAAGAATAAGCCACTAGTTGCCACTATCATCTGCACACGGTGGTCAGAAAGGGCTCTAAGGTCAGACTCTAGGCAGAATAATTGCATGTTGACTGGAGAGAAGGTACAACAGTTCAAGGAACTGCTTAGGGCTCCAGCACCCCAAGAAGAGGAGGAAATAGGTGTAGTTGAAGAAGAATGGTAGCGCCTCAAAACAGCATGTGTGAGAACTACAGAGCTGATATGTGGCCAAGCCAGGTGTGGGACTTTACACTTGTCATAACACTTATTCAGCTGGAGATCTATGATGTTAGTCTTGTTACCATGAAGTTGCACACAAAGCTGTGTTACTCCTAGCAATGAACACAGAGGTACACCGACATGGACCAAATGCATTTGTTCTACCAGACATTCTGCTTTATAATGACTTATGTTGGTCCTTATACTCAAATATGACTGGCATGAGGACTGATATTGATGGCCTTTCACAGATTCAGGTATGCAGTGTCCATTGCCTAAGTGGGCACCAAAAAGAAGTACAACAGGTTCATTTGGCAAGATCTACCTTTCAAAAACCTGTAGTGTTTAAGTGCAGCATGGTTACTTTGGCTGGATCTATGTTTGGCAAACACAAGTTGCTGCAAAGCAAGGGCTTCTAGTCTACCAACACCCAGATTTATACTATTTACATGACTGTGTTAATTAACTGGTGTTTGAATAGGGTTGCTGAAGGAGTGTTTTGTACTAGTACAGAAGTAACAGAGTTTTTTGTATTTATTTTTATTAATAGATTTTGTACGTGGGTACGTGTTCCAGGCCTCAAAACCTTTTCAGGCATGACTTCAAGTAAGAATGGCAGTGTAGTGTGTGACAGAAGAATGTCAAAGAAGTTGAAAAGTAAGGTGTACAAAACAGTTGTGTAACTGGTATTGCTGTATGATACAGAAACCTGGGCAGTAAAGACAGAGGGGATGAGGAAGCAAAGGTGATGGAGATGAAGTGCTTGAGGCTGGTCATTAGATGCACAGTGTGGGACAAGTGAAGAAAGGGAGAAATAAGAGCAGAAGCCAACATAACTCCATTTGCAGAAAAGGTCAAAGAGAACAGATTATGGTGGCTCTGGTGCATGAAAGCAGAAAACAATCTGGTGAAGAACATTTGGGACACACACACAGGAAAAAGGCAAGAAACAACAAGGCCATCCAGCAAAGAGGTGGAAGGATTGTATGAGAGAAGACCTGAAACAGTCAGGTATGAGTGTCGAAGAAGGACAGTGGCAATGAATACGGAGAGATGTTGATATTTGATAAGACACCCCAGCTCTATGTGAAAAATGGGAAAAGTGGATTGATGATGATGATGAACCAAGGAAAACAGGTAACTCCTTCAGAGATTCCAGATGAGCAATGCTCCAACATACCATAATAATATCTGCAACATATATTTGCTAGTTAATTGTCCTTTACAGGACTGTTCTTCAATTGTACTGCAGTGTAAGATACTGTCAGTAAACACTTATTCGTGTAAGCAGTGCTATACACAAATCCCCCCCCCCCCAACACTGCTCTTCAAACCAACATTTGTATATGTTGGAAATGTTTGACACTGATGTTTCACTGTAATTGTTATGTATATTTTATTTCTTTTTATGAATCTCTAGTTGTCTTACCTGCCCTGGTGGACTATGTTCTGGCTGAAAAGGTTGTGTATGAGTTCAGTAAAGAAATAAAATCGACAGCTAATACATCAATGTGTGTGCCCACATATAGCCCTTTGCATACAGCTACACATGGAGCTCACTGTATAACAGGACCACTCTGCATTCCAACGAAGTAATGACTACCAGAAAGGCTCATCCAGACTCTGCTACACTTTGCTGTGAAGGAAAGGTTAGTTTGCTGTTATTTTTTGTATTTCTGTATTGCCTTTCTATATTTTGAATACTGTAGTTTGTTTTCTTTACCTTGTGTTTTGCTTGCATTCTGTTTTAACAGCATATTAAAACTTCAAAAGAGACCACAGCTCTCTCTGTTCTGAGTCAGGCAGAAATAAGAAATGATTAATTAAGGACTCATTCATAAGACAGAAGAGGTCACTTAAGGTTAATCACTTGTTAACAGAGGGCGTGGAGCTAGGAACTAAAATTTCTATTTAAGGAGTAAACTAAAACATTTCAGAGCTTTACCAGAAAGGCTCATCCAGACTCTGCTACACTTTGCTGTGAAGGAAAGGTTAGTTTGCTGTTATTTCTTGTATTTCTGTATTGCCTTTCTATATTTTGAATACTGTAGTTTGTTTTCTTTACCTTGTGTTTTGCTTGCATTCTGTTTTAACAGCATATTAAAACTTCAAAAGAGACCACAGCTCTCTCTGTTCTGAGTCAGGCAGAATACCACTGTCTTTCTATTTGCCCGCCTCTTATGTTAATCTGACCATATATCTCATTTCTCTCTACTTTCACTGGCTTATGTGAGTAATCACAAAACCATCATTTTTGAAATCCCACCCCTTCAATTATTTAAATTTATTGGCCATCCTACAGTATTTCATAGTACCAAAATACAAAAGTAACCACCCCTTTCAGTCCATCTTGCTGTTTTAAAAATAGTAACTCTCCACTAAACCTTAACTTTTTAAACAGGTAAAACTCAAGTTACCTACTTTCATATCTAACTTTTCTAGTGCACACTGCAGAGTGCATTCTTTTAATACTTACCTTTAAGCTTCCCTGTTACTAGCTCTTTCTCAAATATCTAAATAGAGCATCTCTACTTGACTCCAAGTAGACTTTTCTCTATCTGTTAAACCTAGCACTTGCTCCTACAGTACTTATTACCTTGATACGGCACTCTTATAGATAGCACCTCAAAATGGCATACCCCCATTTCGCGGTCACTCACGTCCGCCGGAAACTCTTCTAAAGTTTTATTGACAAGTCCTTCTAGCATGTCGAGGATCAGTTGCTAGTGTCCTCTCCTGCTCAGCTGGTGAACCTGGGAATATTGAGGCAATGTTACAATTGCCTCATGTACACAGACAACCCTCTCCTCCTCCCACAAAACACAAATACATGCGAGAGATGCAACTGTACGGCCAAACTGGAGGCTGAGCTCTCTCAACATAGGACTGCCAAGACCAGTCAGGAGGAGAAGGTTACCACACACACTATAGACCCAGTCTCACATAGTACCATCACAACCTCAAATCATACACATAAACACACAAAGACATACTCGGCTCTGATCAAAAATCTACCAAAACAGCAGAGGCCACCAAAGCAGACACCCAAACAACCACCACCTCAGAACACAACACCTGCAACACATAGACCTCACAGTCAGAGTGTCAAACAGTCACAGCCCTTAAGGCCAAACACAATGCCAGACACACTAGTCATTGGTGACTCCATAGTCAGACACACTGGCGTCCGCTCACCAGACTGAGTAAGGAGAAGGTCACAGTAAGCTGCCTGTCGGGTGCTAGAATCCGCCACATAACGCAAGCACTCAGGTCTCTCAACAGCAGGTACAAATACGACTCAGTCATTGTCCACGCTGGTGTAAACGACCTGAGACGTACCTCCTTGGACTACATGAAAAGAGACATTGAGGAGCTCTCTGATTATGTAGCCCAGGCAGGTATGACCCTGACCTTGAGCAGTATCCTACCTTCACCAAGAATGATGCCACAATACAGAGATAAGATGATCAGCTTTAACAATTGGCTTAAACTCTGGTGTCATTCAAAGGGGATCCAATGTCTGTCTGCCTGGGATGACATGCTGGACAAGCCACGCTGCTTCAAGGGACGGCTTGCACCTGTCACCCTGGGATTCGGATATTGGCAAAGGCTCTTGCCACCCCATAGTGCCTTTTTAGGCAAGGCTCAAATTCTAAACCTACCACCCTAGAACACAAAAAGGAAAAAACTAAGGGTAATGCTGCTCAATGCCAGAAGTCTGAATCTCAAAATGCACTTTTCGAGGCCCTTCTCAGTATGGAGAACATCGATGTCTGTGCAGTGACAGAAACCTGGTTCAAGGCTCCTGAGAGCACCCCAGCACTATCAGGTTTTACCTCTTATCATGCGTTCCGGCCCCAAAATCCGGACAATACCAAGAAAGGAGGGGGGGTATCGATATTCATCAAGGACACCCACACCTCAAGACTGGTGGCAACGCACGATGCATCGGAGACCATCCAGGTGCAATTAACCATAGGCAAGACTGCTCTGCAAATTGTAGCATGTTACAGGCCACCCTCACAAACTCAGGAACCTCACATGGCCTTCCTGAAAACACTAGAGGGGATAAATGTATCACCAAACACCATCATACTAGGTGACTTCAATTACCCTAATATAGACTGGGAACACTACTCAAGCCCAAACACCCTAGCCCAAAAGTTCCTGGAATTCATAAACTCAAATGCCATGGAACAACTAGTCACCATCCCCACAAGAGGAGAAAACATACTTGATCTCATCATCACGAACATGGGAGCACAATGTTCAACACCAGAAGTATACCCCTCACTGGTGAGATCAGATCACAAACTAATCTCGCTGGAGGTCCTCATCCCACCCCACCTGAAATAAAAAGACCACAGTAAAGAACTTCTCGAAGCCGACTTTACACTTTTAAAAACTAGTGTGGTCTCCTTTTAGGCCCCGAGCGGGAAAACAGTACTCAAGCCGCTGAATCACTTACAAATGCCTTCTACCAGCACCTGCAGGACTGCATGGATAAGGCAATCCCAAGCAAAACAAAGACTCTTTGTACCAAAGGCAAGCGTCCAGTCTGGTGGACCCCAGCCATAAACAAACTCTACAACAAAAGGAGGAAGCTACTACAAGATAGAGCAAAATCCTTAAAAGGTAAGACACCCTTGATCACTATAAGTAAAAACTAAGAGCTCTCATAAAATCATCCAAAGCAAATTTTGAGAGAAAAATAGCTAAAGACTCAAAAGACAATCATAAGGCCTTCTTTAGCTATGTTAGAAACCTGGGAGGAAACTCCCAGATATGCTCAGAACTAGTTCAAAATGATGTGAAGATTACTGATCCTACAGACATTGCCAACATACTGGCTGACAGGTTCAGTGCAAACTTCTCCTCTCCCCAAAGGAGAGATATCTATACCAGCGATTGCAGCCCCCAAACATCTCCAACGCCCAAGTGAGAACTGCTCTCTCCAAAGCAAAAAACACAGCATCCATGGGACCTGATGGTGTACCGGCTGTGTGCTCCACGAACTCAACGAGGAATTAAACCCACAGCTAGGACAGCTGTTTAATCATAGTCTTACCTCTGGATACGTGCCCAGGGAGTGGCGCACTGCAACTGTGGTCCCACTTCACAAAGGCGGTGCCTCCACCGACCCTGGAAATTACCGGCCCATTAGCTTGACAAGCCTTATCTGCAAAGCCATGGAGAGGATCATAATGGACCTCATAAATAAAGACATAGGGAATTTGCAGACTTTGGATCCATCCCAGTTTGGCTTTGTCAAAGGCAGATCATGCCTTCTAAACTTGGTTGACTTTTTCGAAACAGTCACCAAAGCCATTGATGAGGGTAAGGCAGTCCATACAGCCTACCTCGATCTGGCGAAGGCCTTCGATACAATACCCCACTCGGGTATCATTGAAAAACTCATCAGCTTAAATGTTAACCCATACATCACAAGATGGGTTGCAAACTGGCTGAGTGACAGAACCCACAGGGTCAGAGTTGCTGGCGCCATGTCAGACTCAAAGCCTGTCACAAGTGGTGTACCACAGGGCTCAATCCTGGGCCCACTCTTGTTTGGCATCTACTTTTCCGAAGTACAAGCAAACACAGGAGGGTTATGGCTGACAAAGTTTGCAGATGACTGCAAACTGGGCGCCATAGTAGAAAACACATCTGACACAGATATCCTTCAGAAGGGTCTCACAGAAACGGATAACTGGTGCCAGAGCCATGGCCTAAAGTTAAATGCCAAAAAATGCATAGTCATACCCTTTGGGAAAAACAAGGTTACCCCTAGCTACCAAATAGGTGGTAATCCACTGAGCACAGAAGAAGTTATCAGGGACCTGGGGACCCAGGTTGATAGTAGTCTGTCATTCGACACCCATATAGCTAAAGTAGTTAGGAAGACCTTCTACATTGCCCACCTTATCATGAAGGGATTCTCATCTAGATCAAGGGAGGTCATAGTCTCCCTATACTCATCACTCATCAGACCAATGATTGAGTACAATGCCCCATTCGAATGTATCTGACCCGACACTTGCAGCAGCTGGAGAGGCCACAAAAGTTCCTCACCAAAAGGATAAAGGGTCTCAAACATCTGTCCTATGCTGCCCGACTGAAAGAACTCCAGCTCTATTCAGTCGCTTACGCTTGCTCAGAGGTGACCTTTGCCTAACATACAAGGCCATGTCAAACCCAGATTTGATGAATATGCTTCACCTCAAAAATCTAGATCCGTCAGAGCCACAAGGGCGGAGACTTAAACCTCGACACGGCTATTAATAGGACGCGCTGGAGGGATAGATTCATCACCCAAAGACTCCCTATGCTGTGGAATAAAATCCCGGTATATGTGAGGCAGAGCACCTCGCTGGCCTTGTTCAAGAGAAATCTTGACCAATGGATGGGAGATCGCAGATATACCCCAGGGATTACCTCAGTGTCACTGCTCGACAGAGGCACAGCAAAATAATGGGTATAGTTCCCCATACTAAAGGGGTGGCGTAAGCCACAAAACTATGGGCTAGGCTTGTAAATGCCCTCAGGCAGATAGCCTAGTATGAACCTATAAACCTATAAACCTATAAACTAAACAAATGCAGCACCAGACCATTGTGAGATAAAGGTTCATAGGTTCATAGATTAGTACTAGGCTAATTGCCCTCGCAAACCATTTTACGCCTAGCCAATTATCCCTTGTGAGATTCAAACCCTGTACCTTGTGTTTGTAAGGCAAACACCTTAACTATTAGGCCACCCTCCCAACCCAGACTGATTTCATGCTGACCTCAAGTAGCATGATGCCCATCTACTGTCACTGTTTTCACTGCTTATGTGTATGTGAACTTATCATAACAGTAGATGTTCAAATGATCACTGCTGTGCTAGCCTTAGCTATATGGATATAACAGCTGCCCAACTTCCAGACCTTTAAGGTCATTTCCCACACACCCAAACTGTTATTTAGTTTGAGGTGAGCTGAAAGATGAAGAGTAGTGTGGGTGCCAAGTCCTTCGCTAAAGCCTTTAAAAGATGAATGCTAGGAAACTAAAGTTAAAAGTCATCACTTTGGTAACAAAAACATATACAAAATTAAGGGGAGTGAAAGGACATTGTGGCTATAGCAGCAACGATTTTTCGAACATCTACTGTTACTGTAAAATTACTTGCACAATTGTACTATGTTTCTCACTGTTGCATTTGCCTTAGCTATACGAGCAGCCTCCTATAGTTTAAAACATCTGGGAGGTGGAAGGGGTAGGGCCCAGGAGCCCCTAGAGAATGGTCCTAGCAAAGCCTGTCCTAGACATGGACAGAATCTTGTTTGTAATGCTTTCTAAAGTTATGCAGAGAGTACCAAGTTGTTGCATCGAGAATATGTCTAGAATCCAATCCTTTATAGAAAGCCACAGATGAAGCCAATGCCCTGATTGAAAGGGCCTTGACCATGCCTGGAATTAACTTGTTGCAGTGGATATAACAAAAGTTAATAGCATGAAACAACCATTTGTAAGTATTCGGCTTGGAGACAGTTTGTCCTTTCTTCTTACTTTCACAAGATTACTTTCACAAGACATGAACAACTCATGAGAGCTCCCAAATCATTTAGTTCTTTCAGGGCAATACCTAAGTTAACTATCCACATTATGGAATATTCTCTCTCTCTCTTTTTTAAATTCTGTAAAGAAGACAGCGGAGATAGATAGCTTGGCTTCAAGTAAAATCAAACACCGCTTTATGCATAAATGAGGGAGACGTTCTTAAGAAAATGCAGTCTTTGTGGAAAATGAAATAAAACTGACCTACCATAAAAGCTTACAAAAAAAACACTGGATCCAATGCAGGAACCAACTCAGAACAAAAATAAAACAAAAACCATCGACCACTGTGTACGGCAGAAACGGCAATAAGGCACAGACCAGGAACTTGAAGCAGAAAGCTTTAATCAAAAGCACACCGACTGAGCGCTTTCACCAGTAAAACTGGCTTCTTCAGAGTCGTATGAACACACCCAGCATCACAACTCTTAAATATCATTCCTTAAAACCAATTACTCAATTATCCAATAAATATTGTTGTTGAAGTCTTATACGTTGGTACATCCAACACATAAAAATATCTATCAAAGGTATTGAATACAAACATTGTTTACACAATGCATCTTGTTCAAAAATTTTTTTGTTGAACTAGTGAATAATTAATCAACAATGACCTAAATCTAATAATTATCCAATAATACTAAATAACATCCTATAAAATAAATCATCCTTAAGATATACTCATAATAAATAACCATACTAATGTATGAAAAATAATAAAAAACAAAACACAAAAACATATATTCAATACATTAAAAATTATATGTATGTATATGTATGTATTAATCTGTTCATGAATACTATAAATATAACAGATAATCCATACATAACATTACTTGACAATCAAAAGAAAAAGTATTGTCTGTAAAGTGTATGTGTACATATCAAATATTATGATTATTGTAAATAATGACACTTAAATTAAATAGGCCCTATGTTTCAACTTAGGTTTCAGGGAAATACATTCATTAAGCCCAGGAAACCTCGTAGCATTCAATCTGATCTGCCACTCCATCTCACGTAATGCAACACTGTTGTTGATGTCACAATTAGCATTGGGTTTCACTCGATCTATTATGAAAAATAAAAACTTCTTAAATTCACTACAACTTTTAGTGTGTAAATAGAGAGCATTGTGTTCATCTTTTCTTCTAATACAACTACAATGTTCTCCTATTCTTTCCTTAAGGCTTCTCGTAGTCATGCCTACATAAAATGTTTCACATGACATACAAGAAGCAATATACACACAATTCCTGGTGCTGCAATTACACAACCCAGGACAAGCAATAGTGCGTTTAAATCCAGCTACACTCAAATAGGTTCCCTCTGCAATGTATCTACATCCTTTGCAACACCGACATTTACCCATATGAGATCTCACATAACCGTTATTTGTCTTCTCTAATATATTCTTCAAATTGTAACCCCTACCCTAAACTATGACAGGGGCTTTACCTAAAATCATTTTTGTATCCCTACTCAGGAAATAATCCCATAGGCTTCTGAGACTTGCACATAGTTCAGGTGCCTTGTCATTATATTTAAGTATAAACTTTGGGACACCCTCCCCCATGTTATTGCTGTTTTTAACATCCGGGGCCGGTAATTCATAACCTCTAGCTTTTAAAATTGGTATATATTTATTCTTTCTTTTCCTATAAACCTCTCTTTTAATACCAGTTAGCAAAGCCAAGGGGTAGCCCCTTTCAAGGAACATCCCTATAAGTATAAATATTTATTTTCTAAATAGCTCGTCGTCACTGATGAGTCTAGATAAACGGACCATTTGGCCCTTTACCAAACCCTTCCTTTGGTGCAGTGGGTGACAGCTTGAATAATGTAACATGGAATTTGAATAACTCGGTTTCCTATATATGGTACTTGTTAATCCCATTTCACATTTCGAAATGTTAATGTCCAAATAGTTAGCAAAATCTGTACTCCAATTGTATGTAAATTTGAGAAAATCTGTGCTATCATTTAAATATGCAACAAATTCCTCTGCACTTTCTTCATTCCCCTTCCACAAAATTAACAAGTCATCAAGAAACCTATTGTACAACATTATATTATCACAAAATCTGGATTCAAAAATGTTTCTCTTCTCCCATGTCAAAAGAACCAATTTAGCATAAACTGGGGCGCAGCGAGCCCCCATTGCTACCCCAGTTAGCTGTTGGTACATTTCCCCTTCAAATAGTATATAATTGTTGTACAATATAAGCTCCATCAAATCATGGCATAGCTCAATCTTCCCCATGTCAAAACTAGAGCTAGTTAATAAACTATTGTAAAACAGCTCAAGTCCCTGTTCATGTGGAATTACAGAGAAAAGATTTATAACATCAACTGTTAAAAACCCAAAAGTGTTTTTATCCATATAATCAACTTCCCTAAGCCTCTCAAGACAATGCCATGAGTCTCTGAGGATGTGCCCTGCATCAATTAATGCTTTTTTACAATAAAGATCCACAAATGCAGCTAGGGGTTCAGTCTTCGACCCCTTAGCTGATACTATAGGCTGAAATTGCAAATGTTCCGTCCCCTTGTGCACCTTTGGTATCCCAAATAATTTTGGCATTTTGGGGAACTTAACTGAAAGATAGTCAAAATCAGCCTCATTGATCACCCCTTGATAAAGTGCATCAAGTAAGTACATGTCAATCTTCTGATAAGCCCTGTTGACCTCATTAGTTGAAACTCTACCATATGTATTTTCATCACATAATATTTTCATCATTTGACAACTATAATCTATGCTATGCATAATGACCACCCCCCCTCCCTTGTCCGGTCTCATGCACCTATATTGTTTAGATGAAGTAAACTCATTAAGTACCATTCTTTCTCCCTTAGTCAAATTGTCCTTAATCGTAGACTTCTGAGAACATATTTTCCTAAAGTCATATTCAACTAACTGTTCAAAAGCATTAATTTCTACATTAGGAGGTGGTATAAACGTACTCTTTCTTTTAAGTACCATAGATTCCTGATTATTGTTATGTGTAACTTCCCCTGGTCTAACCAAAGAGAAGTACAATTGAAGGTTTAACTTTCTCATATACAATTTCAAGTTAATTAAAACTTGCGCTATATCCAAATTGTAACTTGGCACAAAATTGTTGCCTTTACTAAACGATTCAAAGTAGGTTTCATTGATGTTTAAATCAGTATAATTATAAATTGTAAATCCCTTCTCCTTTATGATCTCATGCTTCATACCCAGTGCTGTGTCAACAGTGTTGCAAGTAAATGGGTCTGACCCCTCACTGTTCCCACCCCCCTGAGCGTCACTAAACCAAACATCATCTTGAATAAAAGTACCATGTATATGTTCAACATCCAAATTAGTGACATCAGATGTCGCAGTCGCTGTAAAGCTACAACCATCTACATTGGAGAGTTCAACATTTGAATGTATTACAGCGTTAGAAGTCTTACATACACCAGTATCATCAGCAGACATGGCATCACAACATAACACTTGTGCATTTGTATTTTTCACAACTTCAACCTCACTGTCGTCTATCATACAGAAACTGTCGCCCAAATCAACAATATTACTGTTCAGAACAAACAGTGCGTCAATGTTGCTACATATTTCAAAGTCTACTATAAAATCATTGTTCACATGTCCTCCTGATAATTCTTCCCCCTCCTCCTGGGGCTTAGATGTTGAACTTTCCCATATTGTGGTCCCTTGCTTTGTAGCCTTTCCGACCTGCGTGGCAACACTGGTTGATCTAAAAAAAATCTTCCTCATGACAAGTTTCCAAATGGTCCCCCGATGCACTAAATGTTGTAGCCCTAGTATTTGTTCTAATCATAGAACTGTTCATATTACGCCCAGGAGGGTAAGCAACCCTGTTCTTGTAATCCGCAGAGTCTCTGACCAATTTTTTACACTTTAAGGCTCTATTTTTGTTAACAAATACTTCAACATTTTTTACCACTTTATCAAAATGATTTTGATGTTGAAAAAATAATAAATCTGATGCAATGCTTGAGTCAAGTTTAACAATCTCCTCACGTAGCCTACCAAGCTTAGTGTCATTATTGCGTAAAATGATATCCAATAGTTCCATACCTGTTTTTTGATATAGTTCTATCAATTCCTGATAAGCTTCTGACTCAAGATCTACACCCGTCGGTAGCTTCCAGATGCGAAGTCCTTTAGGTATCTGCTTTAATTCCTTGGATTTATTCAAAAACAAACTGTCAAGTTGTATAGCCCTGTACCTCGTACAAAGCTTCTCATATTTAAAAATCTGCTCTCTAAGTGAAAGTGCAGGATGATGCGCGTCTCTACCCTGGTCCTGAACAAACGCACCAGGCCCTGCGTCAAACACCGGTGCCTCGAACCAGGAAGTCATAAATAAATGAGGGAGACGTTCTTAAGAAAATACAGTCTTTGTGGAAAATGAAATAAAACTGACATACTATAAAAGCTTGAAATGCAGGTAACTTTTCTTGCAATTCAGCCATATAAGCAGGTTCAAATGGAGCAAGAGTTAATGTATCCAAGTCAAAATTAAGATCTCAAGGAAGCAAGATCTCAAGGAGGCACCACCTATTTTGTAGAAGGTTTTGTATGCAACACCCATCTGAAAAACCCTTTCACATGAGATTACAGTGAAAGCTGGAGATCCATATGCCAGCATGCTGAAATGGCAGACAAATTAATCTTGATGGAGGAGTAACACAGGGACAGAAGATAATAACTTTCAAAATAATACAAAAACAGAGAAACACTAGCCCTGAAAAGGTGCCGGTTTCTGTCTTGGCACCAACTAGAAAGTCTTTTACATCTATTAATATATGATATTCTAATAGCATGTTTTCCAGCCTCCCTTAACACCTGTTGCATATCCTCAGAAAACATATTAGGATTCTATCATCCAAGAAGTTAGCTGCAGTTGTTTGGTGTTGGGATGTATCAAACACCCCTTGTCCTCTGTGTGAATAGGTACAGTCTGAATAACCTTGCGGTATTTTTTCTTGGCCACTGCCAATTGAAGGGAGAACCACTGTTGCCTGGGCCAAAAGGGAGTCTCTACATCACCCTGGATATTAGTGGAAAGGGTGGAAAAGCATACAGGATGGTTCTTATCCCAGGAAAATAATCTGTTTTTCATGCTTTCTTGCATGGAATCCTGGAGCGGAAATTAATTAACTTTACTTTGAGTGGAGGCAAAAAAGATCTATTTGAGGTGTTCTCAATGGCTCAATTCCTGGATGATCCCGATTCAATTTCAATTTTAATTTGTGAGGCTCTTTCCTGGTACTGCTCAGCTTGTCTGTCACAAGATTTTGCTCTGACAGTAACCATGATGCCTGCATAGTGAAATTGTGCTGAAAAGTGATCTTCTTCTTCTTTCAGCTGCTCCCATCAGGGGTCACCACAGCAGATCAACTGTTTCCATTTCTTCCTGTCCTCTGCATCTTGCTCTGTCACACCAACCACCTGCATGTCCTCTCTCACCACATCCATAAACCTTATCTTAGGCCTTCCTCTTTTCCTGTTACCTAGCAGCTTCATCCTTAACATCTTTTTCCCAATATACTCTGCATCCCTCCTCAGCACATGTCCAAACCAACGTAATCTTGCCTCTCTGGCTTTGTCTCCAAACCTTCCAACCTGGGCTGACCCTCTAATATACTTATTCCTAATCCTGTCCATCCTCGTCACACCCAGTGCAAATCTTAACATCTTCAACTCTGCCACGTCAAGCTCTAACTCCTGCCTTTTTGTCAATGCCACTGTCTCCAACCCATATAACATACCTGGTCTTACTACCCTCTTGTAGACCTTTCCTTTCACTCTTACTGGTACTCGTCTGTCACAAATCACTCCTGACACTCTTCTCCACCCACTCCATCCTGCCTGTACTCTCTTCTTCACCTCTCTTCCACACTCACCATTACTCTGAACTGTTGATCCCAAGTATTTAAACTCATCCACCTTCGCCACCTCTACTCCCTGCATCCTCACCATTCCTCTATCCTCCCTCTCATTCACACACATATATTCTGTCTTAGTCCTGCTGATCTTCATTCCTCTTCTCTCTAGAGAATATCTCTACCTCTCCAGGGTCTCCTCCACCTGTTCCCCACTCTCACTACAGATCACAATGTCTTCTGCAAACATCATAGTCCATGGGGACTCCTGTCTGATCTCGTCTGTCAACTTGTCCATCACCATTACAAATAAGAAAGGGCTCAGAGCTGATCCTTGATGCAATCCCACCTCCATCTTAAATTCATCCGTCACTCCCACCGCAGCCCTCACCACTGTCACACTACCCTCGTACATATCCTGTACCACTCTTACATACTTCTCTGGCACTCCCGACTTCCTCATACAATACTGCAACTCCTCTCTAGGCACCCTGTCATATGCTTTCTCTAAATCCACAAAGACATGATGCAACTCCTTCTGACCTTCTTTGTACTTCTCCATCAACACTCTGAAAGCAAACATCGCATCTGTAGTGCTCTTTCCTGGCATGAAACCATACTGCTGATCACTAATCATCACCTCCCTTCTTAACCTAGCTTCCAGTACTCTTTCCCATAACTTCATGCTGTGACATCAATTTAATCCCTCTGTAGTTACTACAGCTCTGCACATCACCCTTATTCTTAAAACTCGGTACCAAAACACTTTTTCTCCATTCCTCAGGCATCCTCTCACTTTCCAAGATTTCATTAAACAATCTAGTTAAAAACTCCACTGCCACTTCACCTAAACACCTCCATGCTTCCACAGGTATGTCATCTGGACCAACAGCCTTTCCATTCTTCATCCTCTTCATAGCTATCCTTACTTCCTCCTTGCTAATCCACTGCACTTCATGATCCACTATCCGCACATCATCCAACCTTCTCTCCCTCTCATTCTCTTCATTCATCAGCCCCTCAAAGTACTCTTTCCATCTGCTCAACACACTTTGCTTGCTTGTGAGTACATTTCCCTCATTATCCTTTATCACCTTTACCTGCTGCACATCTTTCCTAGCACGGTCCCTATGTCTAGCCAATCGGTACAGGTCCTTTTCTCCCTCCTTGGTGTCCAACCTTTTATACAACTCGTCATATGCATGTGCTGAAAAGTGATATTATTTTTATTTATTTATTTATTTATTTTACATTTGTTTACCAGGAAAGTCTGACTGGGCATGGATCCCACTGTCAGCGGATGCCCAAGGAGAAAAGCTCCACAAAGATTAATACAGTAAATACAATACACATGTTAATAAACTGTTAAAAGGGTGTAAGCACTTGAAAAAAACTAATAAATCCGATAAAAAGTGCTAGGGCACGCTGTTGAGTGATCAAAAAAGTTTATTCCACAATGAATAAAATCCACGCTACTTGCTTCCCTCAGGAAGCAGTTGAATCAGCAAGATATAATAAACGCTCTTACATCCACACTAAAAAAAATGCGTTTTCGTCACTAAGACTTCATCAGCCTGATGAAGTCTTAGTGACGAAAACGCATTTTTTTTAGTGTGGATGTAAGAGCGTTTATTATATCTTGCTGATTCAACTGCTTCCTGAGGGAAGCAAGTAGCGTGGATTTTATTCATTGTGGAATAAACTTTTTTGATCACTCAACAGCGTGCCCTAGCACTTTTTATCAGACACATGTTAATAAAGTACAGTGCAGAGTCAAAAAGTTAATAAGGTACAGTTTCAAGGCCAAGAATGGTACAAAAGGTAAACATGCAATAAGGAGAACAGTGTGTTATAATAAACAATAAGTTGAAAGGACATTTTAAGTCATTTGGTTACATTCATCAATGGCTAGTACAGTAAACACACATTGAGTAAGAGTATAGAAAGGAGTTGTTGGAAGCTGTCATTATAGGTTAAAGTATGATATGATCTATTTTTCTTTCTTTAATGGAATAGTCTAGCTGGGTTTGGCATGAACTCCTTTTTCAAGCAGAGATCTGGAGAGAGAAGCTCCAAATATTGTACCATCAATAAGATAATTATGATAGTTTAATGAGAAATTAGATAAAGATAATATCCAGCATAACATGATACATAAACGAGATTAAGCAAGACCATACAAGAAGCACATATTTGTACAAAGGCAGTTTATGAGCAGCAGTGAGTTTACTTTATGGGAATAAATTAGTTTGAGTATAGGTCCTTGCTGCAGTAAAATCATTGTCTTAAAGATAAATGGAGTGGTCAGGTTTGCAACACATATGGGGGTACTGGCTTGCAGCTTCTGCAGCTTTAGACAAGGTCAAGGTATACACAGCCATGACAGCTTTTACAAGCAGATTCTCTCTTTACTGCTCACTTTAAAAGTTTATTTCCTAGCTGGCAATGATTTACATTTTATAGATAGATATGTATTGTTTTGCAGGCACTGCTTTTGGTGTTTTTCTGTCATATGATTATATCTTTGGAGTATTTACATTTGTAATTATTTTTGTGTTCAGTTCTGATGAAGTTCATGTTATGGTTACAAATAAAAGTACTCGACTCTATTAAATACTCACATAGGTGAGTCAAGTAATGAGTGCTGTGGTTTGGAGTAATTTTTGTTTTTAAACTCTTAAGACAAATTTGGTTGTTTTGCATTGCATATTCCAGTTAGGCTTGTCCAGAATATAAGTAGTAATAAGTTCATATGTTCATAGGTAGGTACTAGGCTATTGGCCCAAGGGCCTATGTAAGCCTAGCCAACAAGGTTCCCTGGCTTACACCACCCAAGAAAGTTATTTTCCTGTGCCACTGTTGAGCAGAGACACAGAAGTGATCCCTGGGGTGTATTTCTTATTTCCCATCCACTCATCAAGATTTTTCTTGAAGAGTGCTAATGAGGAACTCTGTTTGACATAGACAGGTAGTCTGTTCGAGGGTATGGGAAGTCTCTGGGACAGGAATCTATCCCTCCTGCATGTTCTGTTATTGTGGTTTAGGTCCCTAGAACGTGTAGCTCAGAGGGATTGGGATTTCTTTAAGTGGAGCATGTCCAACAGCTCTGGGTTTGACATAGCTCTGTATGTTAGGCAGAGATCGCCTCTGAGTAGGCGATATGCGATGGAGTAAAGCTGGAGTTTTTTGAGACGATCTGCATAGGGCATCTGTTTGAGGCCAGTAATCCTCTTTGTGAGGTATTTCTGTGGCCTTTCCAGTTGTTGTAGATGTCTTGTGAGGTACACACTAAAAGGGGCGTTGTACTCTATAACGGATCTAATGAGTGATGAGTAGAAGGGAACAATGACCTCTTTTTTTCTGGATGAGAAACCTTTTGTGATGAGGTGTGCCACATAGAAGGATTTCCTGACCATTGTGGTGATGTGATTATCAAAGGAGAGACTACTGTCCATCTGTGTCCCAAGGTCTCTTATCACACTTTCAGTGTTAAGTAGACTACCGCCTATGTGGTAGTTCATGGGTAGAGAGTTTTTACCAAAGGGGATGACAATGCACTTTTTGGCATTGAGCTTGAGGCCATGGCTTTGACACCAGGCATCTGTCTCAGTGAGGCCGTTTTGTAGGATGTCCACATAGGTTCATAGGTTCATAGGTTTATACTAGGCTATCTGCCCTAAGGCATTTATAAGCCTAGCCCAAATTTTTGTGGCTTACGCCACCCCTTATATGAAAAAATGAAAAAATACTGTGCCCATTAGTTTGTTGTGCCTCTGTCCAGCAGTGACACAGAGATGATTCCCGGGGTAAACCTACGATCTCCCATCCACAGGTCTAGATTTCTCTTGAACAGAGTCAGCGAGGTGCTCTGCCTCACATGGACCGGGATTCTATTCCACAGCATAGGGAGTCTCTGAGTGATAAATCGATCCCTCCAGCACGTCCTATTTATATTCGTGCTAAGGTTTAAGTCGCTTGCTCTAGTGGTTTTGGTGGATTTGGATTTTTTGAGGTGGAGCATGTCCATTAATTCCGGGTTGGACATGGTCTTGTATGTCAGGCACATGTCACCTCTGAGCAGACGGTATGCGACTGAGTAGAGCTGGAGTTTCTTCAATCTGGCAGCATATGACAGATTTTGGAGTCCCTTTATCCTTTTGGTGAGGAACTTTTGGGGTCTCTCCAATTGCTGCAGATGTCGGGTGAGATACATCCCGAATGGGGCATTGTACTCGATCATTGGTCTGATAAGTGAAGAGTACAGGTGAACAATGACCTCACTAGATCTGGATGTGAATCCCTTCATGATCAGGTGGACAATGTAGAAGGCCTTTCTAACCACTTTAGCAACGTGAGTGTCAAAAGAAAGGCCACTGTCAACCTGGGTCCCCAGGTCCCTGATAACCTCTTCTGTGCTTAGTGGATTGCCACCTATATGGTAGCTTGGGGTTACCTTGTTTTTCCCGAAGGGTATGACTATACATTTTTTGGCGTTTAACTTCAGGCCATGGCTCTGGCACCAGCTATCTGTTTCCGTGAGTCCCTTCTGAAGGATATCCGTGTCCGATGCACTTTCCACTATGGCCCAGTTTGCAGTCGTCTGCAAACTTTGTCAGCCAAAGTCCTCCCATGTTGGCCTGTACTTCTGAGAAGTAGATGCCAAACAATAGGGGGCCAAGGACCGAGCCCTGTGGGACACCACTTGTGACCGGCTTGGAGTCTGACATAGCTCCAGCAACTCTAGCCCTGTGGGTTCTGTCCTTAAGCCAGTTTGCAACCCATCTTGTGACATATGGGTTTACATTTAAGCTGGTAAGTTTTTCTACAATACCCGAGTGGGGTATTGTGTCGAAGCCTTTGCAAGGTCAA